>NC_067488.1:22484018-22784018 GCF_947179515.1 Apodemus sylvaticus | reverse complement strand
CGTGTTTGTATTCCATCATCTCTGTTCACTTCTTAGGTAACCACAGTTACAAAACAAACCTGGAAGGCATTTATGTAGTTCTTGGAAAATTTAAAACTTCCAGCATGCTTGTTTGATGGAGAATTTTTTTTTTATTGGTGAACCCTAAGTACCAAAACAGTACCTGGTAAATAGTTGGGGATTCAATAAATATATGTTAGTTGTTGTTTAAATGAATAGCCGCTACCAACCCTACATCCGACAGAGGCTTATATCCAAGATATGCAAAGAACTCAAGAAGGTAGACTCCAGAGAGCCAAATAACTCCATTAAAAAGTAGGGTACAGAGCTAAACAAAGAATTTTCACCTGAGGAATATTGAATGGTGGAGAGGCACTTAAAGAAATGTACAACATCCTTAGTCATCAGGGAAATGCAGATCAGAACGACCCTGGAATTTCACCTCACACCAGTCAGAATGGCTAGGATCAAAAACTCAGGAGAAAACAAGTGCTGGTGAGGATGTGGTGCTGATGGAGTTTCAAGATGGTACAACCACTCTGGAAATCAGTCTGGCAGTTTCTCAGAAAACTGGGCATGATACTACTGGAGGACCCTGTTATACCACTCCTGGCATATACCCAGAAGATTCCCCAGCATGTAATAAGGACACATGCGCCACTCTGTTCATAGCAGCCCTATTTATAATATCCAGAAGCTGGACGGAACCCAGATGTCCCTCAATGGAGGACTGGGTACAGAAAATGTGGTATATATACACAATGGAGTACTATTTAGCCATTAAAAACAATGAATTCATGAAATTCTTAGACAAATGGATGGAACTGGAGAATATCATCCCAAGTGAGGTAACCCAATCACAAAAGAACACTCATGGTATGCATCACTGATAAGTGGATATTAGCCTAGAAGATTGGAATACCCAAGACACAATTCACATATCAAATAAAGCCCAAGGAAAAGGAAGGAGAGGCCCCTGGTCCTAGAAAGGCTCAGTGCAGCAGTGTAGGGGAATACCAAGACAGGGAAGCAGGAGGGGGTGGATTGGGGAACAGGGCGAGGGAAGAGGGCTTATGGGACTTTCAGGGAGAGGGGATCCAGGAAAGGGGAAATCATTTGAAATGTAAATAAAGAATATATCTAATAAAAAAATAATTGAATAGCTGCTCTGTTTTTCACCATCATTTCAATCTTTTAGAAGGTACGAGTCTTTCTCCTGTGCTAGGCATCGTGCCAAGTTCCTAAGAAAAGCAGAGGAGGCAGGCGATGAAGAGCTCTGGTTTATGAGCTTCAGCATCTAGCAATCTAGAAAGGCAGGGTCCAGTGAGGGTACAGTGCACACAGTGCTCCAACTGAGCTCTCACCATCCCAGCCAGAAAAGTCACCGCCTGCCTGAAGAAATCACATAGGACCCCAAAGAGGAGAGGAGGCGTGGTTTAAATCTTATGAGAGATGCTTTCAGACGTGAATGAAGCCCCCCAAATCAAACAGGCTGCCTTCTCTAGCATCAATAGAAGAAAATATGCCTAGTCTTACTTCAATTTGATATGCCCAGGCTAGTTGATATCCTTGGGAGGCATTCCCTTTTCTTAGGAGAAGGAAAGGAGGGGTAGGTTGGGGTGGGGGAGAAAGGAGGGGTAGGTTGGGGAGGGGGAGGTGAGAGGGAGGGACTAGGAAAAGAAAAAGGAGTGGAAGCTACAATGTGGGTGGAAAGTAAATAAGTCACTTAATCAAGAAAAATAATCCTATGTACAATTTTTTCTCTCTCTCAAGTCAGTTTTTATCCTAAAGTTATTGCATATTACTTGTACAAAATAGACTTCATTATGACATTTTTATACATACACACAGTGACATTTCATCATATCTACCATAATACCCTGCTTTTTTAAATTCAATATATTTTTTATTTAATTTCAAATGATTTCCCCTTTTCTGGCTTCCTACTTTATTTCCATCTCCATTCTCTGTGGGTCTCCTTACTTTTGAGATTCCTCATATGCATAAAAACACATGCTACATCTTTATGAGTTGACCTTATTTTGTTTAACATGGTGTTCTTTTGTCTCATCCAATTTCCTGAAGATGACATCGTTTTGTTCCTTATTGCTGAATATGTATAGACTATAGTTTTCGTCGTTGATGGATACCTCTGCTGATTCTACTACTTGGCAATTGTTACTAGGGATACAACACTTCTCTATTGTATGCTCCCACTGATTCTTTTGCATACGCAAACATTCATGGTACAGATGGATGACATGGTACTTTGATTTTAGTTTGTTGTGTAACCTCCATGCTGATTTTCATAGGTTTACAGTAATTTATGTTCCTCTAAGTCGTCAACATATTTGCCTACATTTGCTGTCTTCTGTCTTCCTTACAGCTACTGTGACTAGAATGAGATAGATTCTCAATATACCTTGATTTATATTTCCCTTATAGCTAAAAATGTTCAACATTTATGATTTATTAATGGGTTATTTGTATTTCTTTATTTGAAAAGTGTTCATTCAATTTATTTGTTGATTTGGCAATCTTCATAACTCTACAAGAAGCCACATAAATTAGTCATGATATTGCAATCTTAGCACACAGAAAGTGGAGGAAGGAGGATGAACATTGAAAGCCAGACTAGGCTACATAGACTGACTCAGCAGGAGTAGGGAAACTAGACATTTTCACCTTAAAATTTTAGCATAGCTGTCTAGATTTACTTATTATTTGTCTACTCAAATATTCAAATGAACAATGCTCATTAAATAGCAAATGTTATGTCCAATGAGCTCACTGCTTTAGTGGATTTATATTTCAAGATGGGAAGGGGACCCAAGGGACATTGCAAGCCTAGGTTAGTGGGATAGTATGAATAAACAATGTGAAATACAGTATTGTGTCATGGCTACAGAAAAAGACAGCTCTCATCTGGGCTGAGATCCGGAAGATTTTTTTTTCTTTTCTCAGTGAGGACTTTTAGGCTCATTCCTGGTGGATGAGAATAGACAGTCAGAAAAGTCCAGTGGCATGGAAAGGAGAGACAGACATTCCAGGAAGAGGGAAGAGCTTGAAGGGAACCACCCACTCCCATAGCATCCAAACGCAAATTTGAGGGAGCGTATTTAAAATGACCAGCTTCAAGAGTACATGGAAAACAGGTTTTCCTGTCATGCCTCCTCCACTTCACCTTCTCACAGGCTCCTTCAGTACAGCTGGACTGACAGACAGGGAACACTGGCTTTAGGTTTTCCGGTATTCTCTTCCCACTCACCCTGAAGTTGCAAGCCACAGGTTTCTTGGAACCATGAACATTGTTTGAACTAAAGCTAAAACTGGAGATGTGCTCTGAGTCACACTATGCGGGCATATTTATATCATCTGTTTACGACACTCACAGGTGGACATGATGACTCATTACACAACATTCTAAACATAGAAGCCTGGAAAGCCCTGAGCTCTGGGAACTTGTTGGGTAGGAATACCACTGCAGATGAGGAAGATGACAGAGACCTTCCCTTAAAGTATGTGTCTACACATGAAGTCTTAATATAGCAAAATGATTTTTAAGAATGTGCTGCCAAACGTATTTGAACAGGTGAGTGTGGGATGGAAGAGGATGAGGAAAGATCATTGATGCTGAAGCTGGTGATGAAAGGGCCCCGTCATCTATGGACTATGAAACTACATGTGTACACACATAGGCACACCTGTGCAAAAACTGGAATGCATTTCCTTACCATGGGGCCAGAAACAAATCACTCCAATGTTCAAAGAAATGATTTGAAGTCAATGACTGGTTAGAAGTCAATGATTTCTTTTTCCACACTGTTTGTGTCTGATTTAAAATTTTCAATTTTTATTTAACTTCATATACAGGTACTTTCCTTAGATTAAAAAAAAAAGACTCTTACCCTTCAATCACCCTCCACACAGATGTATAACTCAAGCTACAAGATAGATCATTATTTTTCTAATAGGAGTTATTGTCCTGTCCAAACATAAAAAAAATAACATTCCTATAAGCCAAAGCTTATCTATCACCCTATTCTGTATATTTTAGCCCAATGTGCAAACTTTTAACAGCTCAATGGAAAGGAGTAACTTTTAGACAAGTTTCTTTAAGTGAATATTTAAAGCTGAGCTGTCTGATAGGGGCCCTTCCCACTGGGGGAGAGGAAACATCTAAAAGAGTCAAGGAAGAGAGAACTCACTGTTGTATTCAATTAGTTAAGAAACCATCAAAGTAAATAAAGCAATAGTTTCAAGAACACACACAAAAGGAGTCAGTGAAGTAGAACAGATTAAACGAAAAAGAAGAAGTCTGTTTTAGCTACCAAGTGACCCCTGGGGTGAAGAATAATTTCTTCTTCAGGACACTCTTCGTCAAGGTCTTCCAGCAAGATGGCTATGTGGAAGCAATTTCTTTCTGTGTCTATGGGGAGTTGAGAAAATGTGCAGGAAATATAGACCGACTTTAATTCCAAGTAAAGTACAGGAGGTCAGCGATCAGGAACAACTTTTGAAATGTTTGTCATCTCCCGGAATACTAATGGTTTTGAAACATCCCAATGGTCATGAAGTAAACTATTTGCACTTTAGGAACAAGAAACAACTCTGAGAGAACCTTACCACCTCTATGACTTTACTCTTCTCTGGAATGGTTTTCACACAACTTACCTAACGAAGCAATTAACACTCATGAAATTACTTTGAGCATACATTTAGAACCTAGTCTACCTCTGGAAAAGAACTTGTGTCATTCTGTACAGATAGTCAAATATACAATGGTTATGTGTCCAAGAATCAGAATGTCCATTGTGGTAGCACACACCTTTAGTCTCAACACTTGGAGGCAGAAGCAGACAGACCTCGGTGAGTCTGAGGCAATCCTGTCAACATAGCAAAGTCCAGGACATCCAGGACTGCAGACAGAGATTCCATCTCAAAACAAACCAACAAAGCAGCATCATAATAAGAAATGCTATTAGATTCTTATTATATAAATACTAATACAAAATAATAATGGTATAAATAGCAATGTATATGTTCTGAAGACATGCTGACTTTGGAAGAAAGTAATCTTTAAGCTAGCAAGGCTCTAAGCATAATCTCAGTTAGAACTTGAGGGTCTGGCTCCTATAATTTTTCTGGACCTGCTTCTACAATGTTTCAGAAAATTGTGGGAAAAGAGGCAATATAAAAGTCCCATTTAAGGTTGGGTGCTCCATAGATTCTGACTTTCTGCATTTGGATTACTTGTGAGTTTCTTTTTTTATTAGATACATTTCATATGTTGTCCCCTTTCCTACTCACCCCCCAAAAATGCCATAACCCAATCCCCTCCCCCTGTTCCCCAATCAACCCTCTCCCACTTCCTTGTCCTGGCATTTCCCTACACTACAGCATAGAGCCTTCCCAGGGACAAAACTATCAACCAAATAGTACACATGGAGTTACCCATGGCTCCAGACACATAGGCAGCAAGAGGATAGCCTTGTTGGACCTCAAAGGGAGGAAAGGCTCTTGGTACTTGTGAGTTTCTGCATTAACTACATCCCATTGTGCCAAGAAACTGATGTGGTTTGAAAGCTGTATTAATATATGGTTAGAGAGGCAAAAATTTAGAAAGTAGTTTGATACTATGTCCTTATAGCAAAATGATAATAGCTGACTCTTCCTTGGAATATTTTAGTTCCCTATCTGTGGGTTCTTAGCCAGATTTTCAACACACATTTTCTCCAATGAAGTAGGCTTTAAATCCAGTCTGAAAGTGGCTGATTACTCCCATAATATTTGTGCCACTACTGCAGCATTGATGTATCTGCCCATGAAGGTCATTATTATAGCTCCTAGTGTCCATAGCTTTATGATATTATTTATTCCCTTAAATTTTTCAAACATTATGAATGACTACAACTTGAGTTAAATTGATATTTGGGCAGAAACTGCCTTTTTTAAATCACAGATGATCTTTGAATTCTATGACATTTTTAAAAAAGGAAGGCCTTGGAAAATAAGCATATTTTTTTATACTTATTTTCCTTCAATTGGGGCTGGTGAGATGATTAAGTGTTATAAAGGTAACTGCCTCCAACCCCGATGAAGTGAGTTCAATTCACAAGGTCCACATAATTGAAAAAGAGAACCTTCTGCTCACCATTTGTAGGTCATAGTACAAGCACTCACATCCATACCCACACATAATGAACTGATTAGTTTTATGTCAACTGGACACAAGCTAGAGTCATTAGAGGGGAGGGGACCTCAAAGGTGAAAGTGTCTCCGTAAGATCTGACCAGACCTTATGGAGGCATTTTCTTAGTGATCAAAGGGAATGGGTCCAGTTAGTGGTACCATCACTGGGCTGCTGGTACTGAGTTGTATAAGAAAACAGGGTGAGCAAGCCTTGGTCTCTGTAAACTCCTGTCTCTTGGTTCCTGCTCCACATGTGTTGCTACACTCACTGCTTTTGTTAATGAACTGTTTCATGTAACTATGAATGAAAGAAACTCTTCTCTCCAAGTTGCTTTTGATTACAGTGTTCTATCACTTCTATAGCAACCCTAACAAAGCACATAATAAATAAATAAATAAATAAATGTAATAAAATTATAAAACAATGTTCTTTGATGACTTTTCATATGTGCATAACACAAACTGACCTTTTTCAACCTAACCATATCCGATCTTCCTTCTACCAATATCTACTATCCTTTCTCTAGTCTATAAATCTGTTTGTCACATCTACATCTTTTGTATCTTGGAGGGGGGGCACTAAGTATAAGCAAAGAAGTCTGTGTGAATATCAATTGACAGGTATCCACTAGAAACTAATGGGGTTTTCAGTGGGTATACAACTGAAGACTATGAATTCCTCTCTCCAATAGTTTGTCAATAGCCAATAGCTAGCAGTAAAGGAGAGGTCCCCATGAGCCCTTTCTCCCATCTGTAACTTATTTAGGTTAGTCCCGTGCCTCTCAATACAGGTAGCTATAGCAATTACATTTCTTAGCCTATCCTCCAGCGCTTAGATAGTTCTTTCTACCTCTTCCTGGGTGTCCCCTAAGCTTTAGAGCTGAGTATACAAATGTCTTATTTAAGGTTGATTCCCCAACCAGCTTGTACAACTGTGAGTTCCTGAACTGATAGTTGCTCATGGCAAAAGAGTATTCTCTGTGTAAGACTAAGAGCAGCTTTTATCATTGAGTATAAAACATTGAGTATAAAGTCTTTTAAATTTGTCATTAGTTATTAACATACAGAAGAGTACATCAAAGGTAATGGACCCAACTTCCCCCAAGAATGGAGCACAAACTACAAAATAGGCCCCACTTGCGCTGTGTCTGATGAATTTGCCTGTCGATAGGCTTCATTCTAAGTGCCTATGACATCTTTTTATGAGTGTGCTGACATCATGGGAAGGTCTGGATCCATGGTCCACTTCACCTCTATCAATGTCTGTGCGTGTTGTGCTTTATAAGAGTGGACCTCAAAGAGAGAATGCCATGGACCATTCTTAGCAAACACATATTATGTATGAAAGTCATTGCCTGCTCACTGGCCAAAACACAGAATATGTGTGGGTTTGAGTTCAAGAATTGCAAGTAAATATGTAATAAAGTCTTTAGATCGGTTTGCTAATTGGTGAAAGAAAAGAAGGATAAAATGGGGGGGGGGGTAATAATATATTACATGATAGCAACTGTGGTAGATTCTATGTATGATCATTTATTCTCAATCACTGTAATAATTCAATGTCCATAGGCGATTCATTGCTCTTCATTTACATTAGAACAAACCAAGGATCAGAAGTTTTATTTGACTGCATTTGCAGCACATTCATATTAAAATTGTGGTCAGGACTTTATATCTAAGTGTGACAGGTTAACACCCAGTCTTGCCTTAATGCACCATCGAGCTGCTCACCATGGTCTTAAGCAGCTTAGAGACTCCAAGGTTCCAGAATGTTTATTCCACAGCCTAGGCTCCAGAAGTGTGTCTCCCTGAGGACAGGCAAATCTCTGATCCATCATGGAACCAAAATTAGACTCAATTTGAATACAAGGTTAAAAAAATGCTATTAACAATTATGTGAAGTAGGACTTCCTTTTCCCTACAGCATTGCAATTACCTAATTACTCATTTTCATGGGAATCATGAATGAAAAACGCTGCCCCTGGCATATGTGGGAGTTGAACCCTAAGGAGCAGTATCGTGTCCTGGGACTTTCCACTCTTACAAGCTGTCTCCGCTCAGACATTAGTCCCTGCTTCATTCCTCTCTACTTACTGCTTACAGCTAGTTGCATTCACCCACACAAAAATGCCTTTACAGAAAGTCCTGGATTTGAAAGCACAGTGTTGTGTTATGTCTATACATATGTACTTTAAAATTTAGCTGTGTCTTCAGCTGTACTTTCCCATAGAATTTATAGTCCCATTTTTGCCTTGTAAAGATTACTACATAGAATATGTAAGTAATACGATTGGAGAAGAAATACTACTTTTGATTGAACAGAAATTATAATAGTTATAATAATGCAAGGTACAGGACTGATATACACCATTTCATGGCTAACTCATGAAACTATTACATCCTGTTTCTAAAAAAAAAAAAAACAGAAAACCTCACTAATTTCTTGAACTCAGTTAAGGTGTCAATGTAAAAGCTTATAACTTGTAAGCTCCCAGGATTTGAATTGAGATCCAGTACACATTTGCTGTGCTGGCTGCCCAGACTCTTTTAACATTTTGATGTAATAAAATTGTGGTGTCAGAGACAGGAGATTTGATTTCGATTGGAGTCCTGTTGTTAATATGCTTTGGGCAAGTCCTTTAACTCACTGAAACTTGATTACTTAATTAAATAGTTTGGACAAATGGTCTTTAAATTGGAGACCAACTCAGATCTGTAATGATAAACCATTTATCAGTTCCCAAAGTGGTCCTGACATTATTCCATGGTTAAACATTTTAGAGACATCCTTTTCTCTAGCCAATCAAAATACCAATAATTTTCAAGCATTACTGTCCTATAACCCTACACCATAAGCTAAATGCTTTTCCTGTTTCATTTTCTAGTGTCAATCATTTCCAGTCTCCTTTTAAAATAAACTTAGTTTCAGAATGTCATTTGCTAGTAATGACTCCAACTTTACTATAAACAGTATGCTGAATGTGTTTAAGGCAGTATTATGACTATGGTGTCAAAAGAAGTTATAGTAAAGGAGGCAAAAATAAAAATTAAGTCATTGGGATTAAATATTTATTGATTTAACCTAGGTCATGTCCAGAGCCTCAGAGAATGTATAGGAATCCCTGACCTCTTTGGGGATGTATTAGTCATAGAAGTTAAGTTGTGATGAAATGAAAATAAAGCTTGGTATCTCAGCAGCATAACACAAAGAGAGCTGTTTACTCAAGGGATGGCTAAAGTGGTTTGATGATATTCCTTGGAAATTGTCTTCTGAGTGTTGAAATAGGATCTGACTGCTTCTTGTTCAAAGCATTCCATCTTCAACTTCTCTACTACTTCAGTGTATACTTTGATAGGTGGAGATACACACAGTTTTATTCCTAGACTTATATAATTTACCTCATATATGCCCGATTGGAAGTCAGTTATCGGTTTTTTTTTTTGTTTTGTTTTTTGTTTTGTATATCCAATGGCCAAGGCAAATATATTGTTCCTGCATCCCCAGAAATCAAACTATTGAGTGTTTGAAATGCATTATTCTGTTCAGAAACTCAGGGGAGCCTACTCAGTGTGCTAAAAGTAAGTAAAAATAACTGAACAGAGTTTTACAGCTGTTAATTCTGTTGGCATTGTTTTGGACAGAAGAAAGATTCCAGAGAAAGATCCAAAAACTATGAATTTTACATAACACGCTTTGCTTGAAAACACTATTTATGGTATAATATTTGTTGGCCTACACAATGTGTTAGCCATTCTGCTAATTTATGTAATCTTGCTAAAAATGATCTATACAAAAGCCTCCCCACCCTCCACCCCCACCAAAAGCTCCAGTATCAAATTCTTCAGCCTGGGCAGTCTATTTAAAGGAGTACCTAGAAGGCCAAAATGATGGACAGGAGAAAATGAAACAGGAAGGAGGGCAAGCCAGTACAAGGTGGCATTATTAAACTGCTCACTGGTACAGGCAACTGTTGCCTGGCCCTCAAGGTCACTGTCAGAGATTTTTTAAATGGTTCTCAAAACTGACCCAAGGATATCTAAAGCTGTGCACAAGAGATAAAAAATGTCATCCAACTTATGTTGCACAGGATGTCCAGTCCAATATAGAGTCTATTTCAGAGCAGTAGCCAGTTGTTAAAGTTGATCAGTGAAACTAGCTCCAGTCCTTCCTGATATAGATGGACCTGGGAAAAATATCAGAAATCATTCTGTCACTTTTATGTTACCAACATTGCTTTCATTCCTGAAAATTCATATGTTAAAACAGTAATCTCCAAACATCATTATATTAAGAGATAATTTTATATAGTTATTAAGTTTAAATAAGGCAATAAGGTCAGGATCAGACAGGATTAGATTTCTTATAAGAATACAGCTAGAAATAATCTCTCTATGCTCCTCTCCTTTTCCCTGTATATAATGCTCCCCCCATTCTCTTTGTCTTGCCAGTTATAAGCCAAGAAAAGGGCACATGCGCATAAAGTGTGGAAACAGACATCTTCCTCCCAGGAAGATGTATGCACTGGAACTGAGCATCCAAACACTTGGACCATGTACTTCAGAACTGTATGCATTAAGTTTCTATTGTTAAAATCACCTAACCTATGATCTTCTGATGCACATCCCAAGCAGACAAATGCACATTCCTTGTGATCTGGGTTACTTTGCTCTGTGTGGTATGGTTGCTTGCATAGCAAGATAATCCAAGATCTTCAATTCTGGGGTCTTTTGCATATACTCTTGGCTGATCACAATTCTTATATTTGTCTAGTGAACATTTTACTGGTTATAAAATGAGCGGATTAAGGTACAGGTGATTCCTTGGTTGACAAATGTTTTTCTTGTTTCGCAGCAACTTCCCTACCTCCAATTGAACATGATCAATTACTTAGGCATGTATTGGAATCTATTCATTGTTGCTGACAAGCAACACCCATGGTACACAGTAAACAAAAAGCATACATTTGCTTCAGAAGAACAGCCATCAGAAAAACAACCTTAAGTCCAGTACAAATTAAGCATGTGCTTGGCAAGTGGGCTTCACTGAGGCATGGTAAGATTTCTCCACTTTATGGAAGTCCTTTGCTTCCTGGATTCCTGATCCCACACACTTGGAACCCGGAACTGTTCTCTGGTCATGTGCTGTTCTGAAGGTAACCTGCTTCTATAAGGACAGTATTTATAACTTAGTCCATTCCTTGTCTTCTCACTAAGACTTTACTCTGTTTGATTTATTGCTTTTTAATGATGGGATATGCAATATGACAAGTAGAACCCATTATTATGAACCTTCCCCAAGCCCCAAAACCATGGGAGCCTGTAGGGCAAAAGAAAAGGCAAGCTACTATCCATTTATGTATCATGGTTCTGGCAAGTTCCTTATTTCCACCAAGAGACTGGTTCATCCAATTGAGGGAAGGTGCCATTAGGAAGGCTATTTAGTCTTTGATGCTGAGATAGGCACCTGGATTAATCGATGCTTTCAAGCTCATGCACAAAGTCTGTCTCTACCTCTATGCTCACGTTATCCCCAGGCTCCATGTGCCAATGTCAGGCCAACTGAAATCTATAGGAAAAATCATTCTCCCCAGCTACTATTGAGCATGCCTTGTGTCTTCAGGGCTTGCTGCCGCTGTGGACATGGATCCACTTGTAAGCATTTTATGTAGACCTCCTTTCTGTACTTCCTCTAATTGTCCCAATTCCTATCCAACCAGGAATCCAGGGATTCGTACATATTCATACTTGCCTATTTTCCTTTCCAAGGTAAACTAGGCTTTGCTCACAGCTGTACCCTCTGTAAGGATTTGCCTCATCATCTTTTTTTCCCTCAAGAAGTAGCCATGGCTGAGTTTATGATGTGGTAACTGCACATTTACAGTTACCTCCAGTTTAATGCATTAGTAACCAAGACCATTGCCATGACCAGAGCTTTGTTGAATGTATTTCCTAGTCTTTGGATCTGGTTTTCACATCCTTTACTATGGTGCTTTTATTTCTGGAAACTTTCTGTTTTTAAGGTGCAAAGACACAGAAGTATCCAGTTTAGTGGAATATGGAAAGAGAATTCTTATGATTAAGAAAGTCTCACGTCAATCAAATTATTGAGATATAGAATAACCCAGCTTTCCTTCTAACAGAAGCCGATTATAATCCATATCATGCAAGAGTCTTAATAATTGTATTATGGCATACCAAAGATTATTAACACCTACTTCTATAAGTAATTGGAATTTTTTTCTTTCTGATCTACCATCAGTTCAGCTCCAAATTCCAATCACAAAGATTAGTTATATATACAAATGTTCCTAGTATCTAGAGATTTTTACATTTATATGAAATTGGAGCCTGGATAAAGGCTTACACAAAAGTAATTTATTTACGGAGTTATCAAAGGATAAAAATGATAGAAAGAGAATATTAACGTGTTGCTATGCAATAATCCCAGCCTCTGGGGAGCTAAGTCAGTAAATTTATGTGTTCAAGGCCAGCCTGGCAAAATATTGAGATCCTGTCTCAGAACAGAACTAACAAAACATTAACCCTTCTAATGATGAAGGGATGGGATTTTAAAAAAGGAAATGGAAAAGGACATAAATACTAACTCTCGAGATGGCCATTTGAATAGGCAGCAGGTGAGCCAGACAGTGTGACCACAGTAGAGGTTTGTAAACTTCCCTGAACTGCTGCCCCAAGATTCTGTCTCCCACCTATCAAAGAGGCAGCCTACATATAAATATTTCACACATTCAGACTGATCATTTATGAAGATAAGAGGCTTCCTCACAGTGCCTCATGTGTTCGTGGAAAAGAAGCCTCGGGGAAGGAAAGGCTGTGGTACAGGATTCAAGCTGAGGCATGTGCCGAATGCAGCTGATGGTCCCAGCCCATTTCCAGACAGACTAGTTCATTACAGCAGGTACATGACTGAAGAACCACGTCAGGGGTGTGGCCTAGTCCAGAAGAAATAGTTGATCTAGTGTGGTGTTAAAAGGAATTGAATAAAAATAATGCTGTGCACTTCGATAAAGATCTGATTCCAAGGCTGTTCAAAAGTGATGAAAAATAATTTTGGTTTGCATTCTTTCTTCAGTAGATTTCATAGGAGGATTCTGAGTGTGCAAATAGCATGGTTACACCTTCATGTTTCAATAAATTAGGCTGTTTATAGGCAGTGTGAGAGGTGCTACCACCATAGCACAGTAGTATAAAGAAAAACAGATAGGACAGTTTCCAGTAAATGTAATAAAACCTTATGAAATTTCAGTCAGTGAGAATATATCATAAATGACCACTTGAGGAATAGTTATACACTGGGCCTGAATTTGGAGACGACTGCTTAGGAAAGAGAGGAAGCTAGGATTACTTCTATATGAATAAATGAGTGACTTAATTGCCAGAGGGACATACAGGTCAGGAGGAGCTGGCTTATGGGAGAAAGCACTGGTTGTAAGAGACTGTGGATACCCAGAGTCTGCAGGACAGGTTTCAGATTTGAACATATGTATTTAAGGAAGAATTTATACTATCAGTGTGAGGTTGGAGGAAGCTAGCTAGAATGGAAATTCATACCATTTAGGTGGTAAAAGCAGGAGAGAGACGGGGGGAGGGGGAGGAGGAAGGGATGGGAAGAGAAAGAGGGGAGGGAGAGAGGGAGAGGGAGAGGAGGGGGAGGGAGAGGAGGAGTGGGAGAGGGAGTGAGGGGGGAGAGAGAGGGGGAGAGAAAGTGAAAGGGGGAGAGAGGGGGGAGAGGGAGGGGCAGAGAGAGGGGGAGAGGGAGGGGAGAGGGAGGGGAGAGGGAAGGGGAGAGAAGGAGAGGAAGAGGGAGAGAGGAAGAGGGAGAGGGAGAGGGAGAGAGAGAAGCAGCCTCAAAAATGTTAAAATATTGTTACTAAGTTATGTGTTATCTCAAAGAATAGTCTCAGCATCTTTGGAATAAAGGAGATGACTGAAAGTAGAGAACATAATTCTATTTCACTAGAAAAAATGACTTACATTTCCAGAAATCGTTGCTATTGGGTAGATTTGGGTCAGATAGATCCTCATGTGGGTAACCAGAATATAATGCAGCTTCAATGCTAACTTAATAATACTTCACTGACAGGAAAAATGCTAGCCAGATGTAAAATAGGTTACTCTCACATAGATTTCAAAACAAGAATGATGCTAGCTACTATTTTGAGCATTTACTACAGCAGGTATGGGTTGAGTTTCAAAACATCATCGCAAAACATTCTACTAGTGAATGGGTTATAGTCAAGTTAAGCATGTGTGCAGATTTGTACAATAAATTGTGGAATTATTAATACATACGATTTATTTCAATTTTAGAGATGCGTGATAAATTGTGAAATTGTTATTGATACATACTCTTTCACCTATGGAAATGTTCATGATAAATTATGTGATCCTCTTAGATATAAGGATGGAGATGGCTATCCATTAGACAGGACCAGGGAATTTAATCTAATTGTGAGGCTAGCTCTATTTTGTTCTGTTCTCATATTGTTTTTTAATGAGCTAGGTAAATATTATAACTTCTGTTGCTCCTGAGATGTGAAATATCATGTAATTGGAAAACTGGCTGGGTTTTATCTTTAAATTTTAGTGGCTAAGTTACAGGTTACTTGGTACAGCCAAGGCCAAGCAGGAAAAGGGATCAAACCTATGTCAGAAGCTACGAATCATTTTACCAACCCAAGTTGTTCCCAAAGCATCTGTATACTGACAGCACATCTAATTAATTCTTCCTGTGTTCAGAGATGCTGTCAATTCTGTAATCGTTCTATGAAGGTGACATTTGATAGCATTGCCAAGACAAAAACATATTACCTCACAAGGGCTAAGAGATAGATTGTTCTGAATCCGAATCTTTGAGACGATGGGCAAGGAACACAGATTGAAGTTACCCTAAATTCTGAGTTTTATCATAGAAGTGATTGCATGAGGTTGTGTATATTAGCAGAACAAAGAAAGTCATAAATAAATATACATTCTTAATACAATTTTGGGTACAGCAGATAGGCAGGTTGTAGCATAGGCAGAATCAGAATCTCTGTCATGGGTTTCAATGCTGTTCTTGGCTTTGAGCTTGGTGGGAACAAGTTGTCTGTTGATACATTCCAATAGGGCTCCCTAACAGTCACATAAATGGTAGGTCAGACATGGGGTTGGGCAGTAAGTAGCTATTAAGGAGATTGAAGCCTAAGAAAATTTGTAATTAGACCCTGGACCACATTCTAACCTCTCTACTGTCCTGAAGTTCTAATTAGTTACTCGGCCCTTGAGAATATTCTGTGTAAGGTGGGGCTTCTTCACAGGATGTTTGCTTTATAGTGCCTCCACCTTTGGGATTATATTAAAAAGAGAAAACGATCATATTTTTCTAAATAATCACACCATTTGGAAACCAGTTTCGAGGGCATTGAACATTTTTGATGATCCAATAATTAGTAAGCAAGGTTCTGGTGAAAAGCGCAAGCTGTTTTGGAGACCATTTCTATTTACATGACCTTGAACACAGATCACTAAGTTAGATCAAGTATGGCTTACTTATCAAGCTTCCAAGGATGTCTGATACAGAAGATTTGCAAAGAGTCGTTGAAAAATATGACCAGATACACATTTCTTCTCTCTGTTGTAAATGATACAATTTTCTCTTTTGTAATCTCTCACACAGAGAATTTTCCTATTTATTCATACTTTACATTTATAAAGGTTGTCATGATCTTCAGCCAGGATGTTTCACTTTGCATGTTATAAATCCTATCGGGACTTAGTAAATGAAGAGCAGAATAAAATTAAATACGACCATGTGAAAATTTTTCCTATGTTAACTTGCTGAAGTTTGCACAGTCAGTGACAGAATGGGAATGGAGACAGATTTAAATGATTTCAATAGACTGGGGATTTGAGAGGACACGCCCCAGCATATGCAATGATTCATGCTGTTCAACTGAACTCCGCCTCATGAGAGTCTGTTCTTCAGAATCTATTCAATTCCATTCAGTTGGAGTCCCTGTCTCACTACAAATTCCTACTGTTCATTTACCTCATTTTAGATAATCTTTTCTCTTCTTTAAAAATTTTATTTAATCTTTTTTTACTCCCCCTCCAAGTCCACCCTCTGACTGTTCCACATCCCATACCTCCTCCCCTCCACCTTCATCTCAATGAGGATGTCCCCACCCCAACCCTACCCACAACCCCACCAATCTTTTCAACATCATAAAGATTGATAGCGTCCCAATTCCCTCTCTCCAATTTTGCTAATCTTAACACTTTATATCTATTTCTGGTTTTACTTTACTACCTAGGCAGGCAACTTCTGGGCAATGATTTCAACAAACTTCCCCCAGGACTATACAACCCACTCTCTGTTTTCTTGATATCATAGGCAAGCCCCATTTATTTCAATTGGTGCCCTCTGTAAATAAATATAATTGACCAGAGAAAATCTGGCAGAAATGTGAATATTTTTCATCACTGTAATGAAATATCCAAGTATCACGGAGGCTATTCCATCATTCAGAAAACATAAACTATATTATCCAGCTTATTTTAACCCACTAAATAATTGATGAGGTAGACTTTCACAGAAAGGTCCTGGCCCCTAACCTATGGTTATTCAATTTCTTTTGAAGAAAAATATTATTTAATATCTTCATGGGAAAAATAGCTTATTCACTCATAGAGTTTAAAATTTCTAAAGTTGCTTATCACAAAATGAAAGCTATCTTTTAATAATGTGTCCTCAAATATTTCATTAGAATGTATTGTTTCAGCTGGGGAGTTATATTGTGATATGAAAGTTTCAAGAACTATATGAGTACATACATGATGCTTTATTAGTAATAGTACTTTTTTTGAAATATTTTATGCTAAATTATTGAAGTTTATTCCAGGTCAAATCTATTCAGGCAAATAGCAATATATACTTGATGAAAGTATTAAAATTCATTAAATTCACCTATCTATACTCAAAAAATCACACATATGCACACACAAAACTATGCTGCACATATAATTGAGTATTGATGTTTAGAAACATGAGCTATAAACTAACTAGACTTATTTTTCCAAGTCATCCATAAATATAATCCCAATTTCATTATGATCTTTGTTTTGCAATATAGAGAAATATCAATAAGATTATGCATTTGAATTGGAGTGAATTCCATAACCTAATTAATAAAGTAGATTATGATTTTGATCTTTGCCTCTGCCAAAATCCATTTAGTCCTATTTTGGCATTATGAATTTTAACACTATGAAAAGATTCTTGGTCTTTGTAAGCTTTAAATTTTGAAAGTCAAGGGTCCTTCTTCTCACTTTGTATTTCAAATTTTTAAAAGGTAAGTAAAATGTTGCATTTTACTTTATAAATTGCTTTCTCTACTTTAATGGCAATGACATTTTGTTGCCATGTGCTCTAGAGACCAGCACAATTCCTTGTCTTCTGGAAAATTTATTCCCTTCTGTGGAATCATCCATGATGCATAAGGTAGCATCACTGTCACCCATCACTTTAAAAGATCCTGTGCACTTTAAAAAATCCTGTATTGCATGGGTGTCCTCTTCTTGTAGGAAGCAGCACAACACTGATGAACAAGTGTATTCACTTCTTTCAGAGCCTCACTTTCCAGTCTTGGGTAACCTCACCTTAACTGAACTGTTGTAAACCAAGGTTATTTTTATCACGTCACTGACATCTTTTATCTTCCCAAGGTCATGGGTCATTTTTGTTAAATCGTTCATTAGGAGTAAATAAATCAGATGGAATTCCCTGTAATTTTATCCAGTAATTTTATCTTCTATGCTTCTGAGATCATTTTTACATGTAGTTTCTGAGATCATTTTTCATATGTACTTTTTTCCCTCTTGATAGTATTTTTGTTATCCCATGTGCTGTGACTATGACCTTATGAGCCATCTAATTCGAGGAACCTCTTGGACTCTGTCTTCACCCTTTCCTCTACTCACTGAAGTGTTGCCATTTGTTATCCCATCTTCAAACAATATCTTGACAGCAATCTTCCAAATAAAGAATAATTCTATCAGTTATGAGGAACAGATTAAATAAATGGCAAAATTTCAAGGATGTTGGTAAGCTGAATACATTTTGTGTATTTTTAAATGTGAATTTGAATAAATTATGTTGTGGCTTAGTTGGTAGAATTATTTCTTGCTTGAGATGTCTGTGTGACTTAAATGGTAATATCCACAAGGCACTTAGCATAGTGCCTCACAAATAGGTAGCACACAGTAACTACTAAGATGATGAACATTAGTTTTGTTATTAGTTTTTAATTGGTTTAATATTAGTTTTTCAATCATATCCAAATTGTCATAATTTTAACTCATGTACATGATTAGAAAACTCACTTGGAAAACCTGTACTCAACACAACTGGAGAATCTGGAGGAAATGGACACTTTCTTAGACAGATGCCAATCACCAAAATTAAACCAGGATCAAATAGACCATCTAAACAGACCTATAACCCCTAAAGAAATAGAAGGGGTCATAGATAGGCTTCCAACCAAAAAATGCACAGGACCAGATGGTTTCAGTGCAGAATTCTATCAGACCTTCAAAGAAGACTTAACACCAATACTCTTCAAACTTTTCCACCAAGAATTGACAAATGGGACCTCATAAAACTACAAAGTTTCTGTAAGGCAAAGGACACCGTCAAAAGGACAAAACATCAACCAACAGACTGGGAAAGGATCTTCACCAACCCTAAATCTGACAGAGGGCTAATATCTAATATATACAAAGAACTCAAGAAAGTAGAACCCAGAGAACCAAATAACCCCATTAAAAAGTGGGGTATGGAGCTAAACAAAAATTTTCACATGAAGAACTTTGGAGAGCTGAGAAACACCTTAAGAAATGTTCAACATCATTAATCATTAGGGAAATGCAAATCAAAACAACCCTGAGATTTCACCTCACACCAGTCAGAATGGCTAAGGTCAAAAACTCAGGAGACAGCAGGTGTTGGCGAGGATGTGGAGAAAGAGGAACACTCCTCCACTGCTGGTGGGATTGCAAGATGATGCAACCACTTTGGAAATCTGTCTGGTGGTTCCTCAGAAAACTGGGCATGACACGTCATGAGGACCCTGTTATACCACTACTGGGCATATATCCAGAGGATTCTTCAGCATGCAATAAGGACACATGCTCCACTATGTTCATAGCCATATTTGTAGTAGCCAGAAGCTGGAAAGAACCCAGGTGTCCTTCAACGGAGGAATGGATACAAAAAATGTGGTATATTTACACAATGGAGTACTATTCAGCCATTAGAAACAATGAATTCATGAAATTCTTAGACAAATGGATGGAGCTGGAGAACATCATACTAAGTGAGGTAACCCAGTCTCAAAAGATCAATCATGGTATGCACTCACTGATAAGTGGATATTAGCCTAGAAAGTTTGAATACCCAAGACATAATCCACATATTAAATGATGTCCAAAAAGAATGGAGGAGTGGCCCCTGGTTCTGGAAAGACTCAGTGCAAGAGAATAGGGGAATTCCAGAACAGGGAAGTGGGAAGGGGTAGATGGAGGAACAGGGGGATGGAAGAGGGCTTATGGGACTTACGGGGAGTGGGTACCCAGAAAAGGGGAAATCATTTGCAATGTAAATAAAAAAATTAAATAAATTTAAAAAAAAGGAAACTCACTTGGCCCTTTAAGAACTTCTGTTTATGAGTTCTCCTAGCACACTGCCTAAATGATTAACCCTTTATTTGTACAAGATGTGATTTCCTGGCTCCAGTATGCATGTCCCAAATCATGCCATGTTTTCATTGATTCTCAGAATAGAGACACAGTTGACTAGAATCTCAAAATGGCTTTCAGTTGTTAAATATATACATAGTGCTTACATTTATTTATACCAGAATAATTGTGATTACATTACACAATGTAATCACTATTGGGAACATCTAGTTATAAGGCACATGTACCACATTCCTTCTAAATTCACATCACTTTACAGGAATATTTCTTTTTATAAACTATCTTATTCTATCATCAAGTAAGCTATGTAATGTGATGAAGGCAAGGTGTTTTTTATATGGCAGCACTGAATTTAACTTATTTGCTTATGGGTATATTATTTACATTTTGTTCACTTCATACCTATAATATAGCCTTTGATGAATGTTTTATTAAATATATAAGAATTGTTTCTTAAACATGTATAATTCTTTTACTTTTCTGTTCTTCTCTCTATCAGTATTACCCTATGTGTGCTTGTGTGTGCTCCAATGTATGTTTATGTGTATGAGTGTATGTGTGCTTATATATGAAGGTCAGAGTTCAGTAAGATCTAAAGTCTCTCTTAATTACATTCTACCTGATCTGGAGTTAAATGACTCAAGTAGACTGGCCAGCGAGCAAGCCCCCCAGGGATCGTCATGCTCCCATGTTTCCCAGTGCTAGGTGTAAGTGAACACTGCCACACAGAGATGCTCTACATGTGCACTAAGGGATCAAACTCTTATATTTATGCTTCTGTGACAAATGCTTTACTGACTGAGCCATCTTTCCAGACCATTGTCAACATCATTTCTTAATGTTTCTGTCAAAGTAGAATTCGAGGTGAATTGTTTCCATTGCAGAAAGACTTTTTTTTTAACCTCTGCTGACACAACCACTTTTATTTTGTTGACACCTCAAAGGCCCCTTTAGTGCCCTACCCCTCTGTATCTGTCAATGATTTGAGACTTTATATTCTGCACACAACTTTACATGCTATGAAGCATGGGCCATTAACACTTGAGAATTTGTTGTAAGGCTTGAGACACACTCACCAGCTATAAAGCAAGAGCAATAAAGGAAGGAGAACTAAAGCACAGACTACAATGGGAAGTGGTTACAAGAAGTAAGTGATGAACAGCCTTCAGGGTCAATTGGAGCTGGGTCTGAAGCCACATGCTTATCACAGCCCTATCACACTGGGGTGTTGGTGCCTCAAATTGCCTCTCTCCTCTGAGGTATAAAGACACTAAAGTCTAATTCACAGGATTAAAGTACCTCATATATTATTGATATCTCATAAGGCTTTGCTCCTACCAGGCTTACTGAGTGTCTCTCCATCACTTTAAGCCCTTCCTCGATTAAAAATGCTACATTGATATAAAAGGGAAATAAACTCCAATAGCTATTTTGTTATAAAGTAAAACTGAAGGGTTAAAATCTAGTATGTTTTCTTGTTTTGTTCTCTAATTGGTTAAAAATGTAATATCTTATTTCAAAAGATTAACTGCAAATATAAAAATTACCTAGATGATATCCTATTACTTTTGTCCTCATTCATTTAGTGTCCTTTGTGGACAGTAAATGAATATATTTATTTGAGGCATAAATATCAATCAGTGACAATATTCATATTTTGTATTTTAATATGTTATATATTTGACATTAGCAGCTGAAAAAGTAACATAAGACTGAATTATATATCATTTTTAAAAATTACTTGAATATTTCACACATGAGAAGTATACAGACGTATCTCCTAAAACTTCCTCTTTAATCTCCTTCCATGTTTTCATGGTCTTTGTCTTAGTTGCTGTTCTTTTTCTGTGAAGAGAAAACATGATATGGTGTATTCTGGCGCTGCCTGCAGCTACTACTAACTGGGTTCCTGGAACAGAAGCTGAGGGATGTATGGGCAAGGGGGTGAAAAGAACGAGGCCAGGATGATATTTTACCGATCGAGGCCTCAGCTACGGAATACAACAATGAACAAGGCAACTCTTATCAAATTACAATGTTGTGGTTTGAATGAAAATGGCAGTTTTCTTCCATAATTTTGTTGAAGATATTTGCTGACCCTTTAAGTTGTAAATCTTCGCTCTCATCTATGCCTATAATCCTTAGGTTTGGCCTTCTCATTGTGTCCTGGATTTCCTGGACGTTTTGGGTTTCAAGCTTTTTGCATTTTGCATTTTCTTTGACTGTTGAGTCTATGGTTTCTATGGTATCTTCGGCATCTGAGATTCTTTCTTCTATCTCTTGTATTCTGTTGTTGATATTTGCATCTATGGCCCCTGATTTCTTCCCAAGGTTTTCTATCTCCAAAGTTGACTCCCTTTGCAATTTCTTAGTTGTTTCTACTTCAGTTTTTAGATCCTGGATGTTTTTGCTCAGTTCCTTCACTTGCTTGTTAGTGTTTTCCTGTAATTCTTTGAGATATTTTTGTGTTTCCTCTTTCATGACTTCTGCCTGTTGATCAAACTTCTCCTGTATTTTTTGAAGTGATTTTTGCATTTCCTCCTTATTGGTTATTATCGTTTGACCCATATTCTCCTGAATTTCTTTAAGTGATTTTTGTGTTTCCCTTGTAAGGGCTTCTAGCTTTTGATCATTTTTCTCCTGAATTTCTTTAAGAGATTTATTTATGTCCTTCATGTGTTCTTGTAACAGCATCATGACCAGTGATTTTAAATCCAAATCTTGCTTTTCTTGCCAAAAAGCACCTTAAGAAATGCTCAACATCATTAGCTATTAGGGAAATGCAAATCAAAACAACCCTGAGATTTCACCTCACACTAGTCAGAATGGCAAAGGTTAAAAACTCAGGAGACAGCAGGTATAGGCAAGGATGTGGAGAAAGAGGAACACTCCTTCATTGCTGGTGGGATTGTAAGATGGTACAACCACTATGGAAATCAGTCCGGCAGTTCCTAAGAAAACTGGGCATGACACTTCCGGTGGACTCTGCTATACCTCTCCTGGGCATATACCCAGAGAATTCCCCAGTATGCAATAAGGACACATATTCCACTATGTTCATAGCAGCCTTATTTATAATAGCCAGAAGCTGGAAGGAACCCAGATATCCCTCAATGGAGGAATGGATACAGAAAATGTGGTATATATACACAATGGAGTACTATTCAGCAATTAAAAACAATGAATTCATGAAATTTTTAGGCAAATGGATGGAACTGGAAAATATACTAAGTGAGGTAACACAATCACAAAAGAATACACATGGAATACAATCATTGATAAGTGGATATTAATCAGCCCTGAAACTCTGAATACTGAAGATACAATTAGCATATCAAATGATTCCCATGAAGAAGGAAGAAGAGGGCCCTAATCCTGGAAAGGCTTGATCCAGCATTGTAGGGGAGTACCAGGACAAAGAAAAGGGAGGGGGAAAGATAGGAGAATGGATGGAGAGAAGAGGACTTGTGGGACATATGGGGAGGGGGGAAAGCTTTTAGAATGTAAACAAAGAATATAGAAAATAAATTAAAAAAATAAAGAAAAAAAAAGAAAATGGCCCTCAGAGGATCACAGACAGTGGCACCATTAGGAAGTGTGGCCTTGTTGGGGTAAGTGTGGCATTTTTGGAGGAGGTGTGTCACTGCGCGGGCTTTGAGGTCTTAGATGCTCAGTGTGTCACTCTCTTACTATTACTCTCTTATCTTTGATCCACATGTAAAATTCTCAGCTACTTCTCCAGCACCATGTCTGCCTGCATGACTCCGTATTTCATGCCATGATGATGATAAACTGTACCTCTGAAGCTGTAAGCCAGTATCAATGAAATGTTTTTCCTTTATAAGAATTATTGTAGTCATGATGTCTCTTCACAAGAATAGATATCTTAACCAACACACGTGAGAACCTCCTGGAACATGAGATTCTTCATTGGTCAAGCTGCCAGCAAGCTGGGCAGGGAGCTTTAGAGATACAACTTCCTTCAGTCACCACCCATGGTAATGGGCAGATGCCTTTGGCTCATCCATGCTCTTGTAAGCTAAGACTCCATTCATCCATCCTTGTTAACTAAGATAAGAATTATTTCTTGGTATTCATTGGTGCCCTACCTGCTGTAAATACACTTTGTTCATGTCTCTCCAGGGAGCACAGCATTTACTCTTATGTTAGTTCAGAGTCAGTATCTAAAAGCTTATTCAAAGTAACTGTCTTAGTCACTGCATATTGTTGTGAAGAGATGTGATGAATATGAAACTCTTATAAGTGTTGAGGGCCAGTAAGATGGCTCATCAGTTAACATCACTGACTACTCTTTCAGAGGCCCTGAGTTCAATTCCCAGCAACCAGATGGTGGCTCACAACCATCTGTATAGGATCCAATGCTCTCTGCTGATGTGTCTGAAGAGAGCAATGTATTCATATACATAAAATAAATCTTTCAAAAAGATAAAGCATTGAATTTTGGGCTTGCTTACACTTTCAGAGGTTTAGTCCAGTATCATCATGACTGGAAGTATGTCAGTGCTCCTGGAGAGAGAGAACTGGGCCTAGCATGAGCTTTTAAAACCTCAAAGCCCACTCCAGTGACATACTTCCTCTAACAAGGCCACACCTACTTTAAAAGGCTATACCTTTTATTTTTTCCCAAGGAGTACCACCCTTTGAAGATTAAATATTCAAATTTATGACCCTATGGCAGCCATTCTTATTTCAACCATCATATTCTGCTCTGAGGACACCATAGGCTTATAGTCATATTATAAGAAAAAAAATGAATACAACTTCAAAAGTACCCATAGTCTACTACAATCTCAATTCTAAAATTCAAAGCCTCTTCTGAGTCTCATGGCAGTCTCTTAACTATAAATACTGTAATGTCAAAATCACAAAGCCGATCACATACTTTTAACATAAAATGGTAGAGAATATACATTAGCATTTCAAAGGAGGGAGAACATAGTGAGGAAATACTAAACCAAAGCAAGACCAAAAGCCAACATGGTAAACTTCTAATTCTGCATATATCTCTACGTCTGATCTCAGAACTCTAACTCCTTCCAGATTTGTAGACTATCACACACTTCTCTCTGTTAGGCTGGTTCCACATCCTATTTACAGCTTTCTGTAACATTTTGGGTTCTCTAATTAGATCAATCCTACTTCACTTTCACAGATTCACACAAAGGCCTCTCTGGGCCTCCATGCAGAGACACTTCTAGTACATGCCTGGCCTCAGTGTTTTTTCTTAGCCAAGAGCAAGATTTCATAACCCTTTTATTGTACTTGGGACTTTAAATCCAGAACCCTGTGGCCAAAGCTGTCAAGCTTTGCTACTTGCTGGGGCTGGAATTTGTCCCCCCCCCATCCCCATCCTTACCCCCACCCCATCCTCACCCCCGAGCCCCCAACCCCCTCCACCCTGCTTCCAATTACATTTGCATCAGCTTTCTGTTGTTGATGGTTTCCTTTGTTTCCTAAGCTTTCCTTTATTTTTACACGGGTTGCAGTGTTGGCTGGCTGGGCTCTTTCCCTGAGATTGCACCACTGCCTTTGTTCCATTTAGGCTTTAAACTTTAAGCTTTTTTATCTCCTTGCTCATAGGACTTGACTCCAACATCATCTTTCTTGGTGCTTTTTCTTTTTTCCATGCATTCTGTACATTTCGTATTTCTCCATGATCCATTTGGTTCTTTTCATTATAGATCTGCAAAAGAGTTGTTATTAATAACCATACAACATAGTCAATAGTAGGCTGTCTTGAAATCTCCTTTGCAAGCATTAATCCCAAAACATTGTAATTTAGCCTTAGGCAGAATTTTTTAGGACAAGAGAAAACAGTAGCTACATTCTTTGCCAAAATTTCACAAGAATCGTGTCTAGCTACTTTGTAATATTCTCCTAACCAAAACTTTTGTGCTGGGTGTTTACAATTTACACTGCTCTCAATATTGCTGTCCATGCTCCTACTACTATGACCCACTAAGTCTCACTTAAAATATTCGACTGCTTTCTTAATCCAAAGTTTATATTCCACAGATCTCTCACAGCAATACTCTAGACTCTGGTACCAATTTCTGTTTCAGTCACTGTTTTATTATACTGTGAAAAGTCACTATGACCAAGGCAAATCCTATGAAAGGAAACTTTAATTGGGGACTTGCTTATAGTTTCAGAGGTTTGATCTATTATCAAATTGACTGGGAATGTGATGGGAACATGGCAGTATACATGGTGCTAGAGCAGTAGCTGAGATCTACTTTTGATCCATAAGCAGAGAAAGGACACACACACACACACACACACAGACAGAGAGAGAGAGAGAGAGAGAGAGAGAGAGAGAGATGATCCTAGCATTAATTTTTGACTAAGCATTCAAATATATAAGGCTGTAGGGGTTCTTATTCAAACCACAATAGTCTCTTCTTTAACTATTATTACATTACTACACACACACACACACACACACACACACACACACACACAGCTCAGTGAGTCCATTTAGCCTTATCTCTGTGTACATGAGTTCAGAACTGACCACTTTTGATTGAGCATCTTATATTGGTGTTCTCAGGAAGAAAATGATTTTCCTTCTCTCAGTAGCCATTGGTTACCTTTCACTCTTAATCTAGGGGAGGGGTCATGGTACATGTCAACTACTATAGTCATTGTGTTGGTCTTGTCCCAGAATTCCCAACTCAAATTAAAGTCATGTACTTTCTATCAGAAATCCTAGGTCCAGGCATGGGAAATTACCTTTGAGTTGTTGTTTGAAGAAACACAAGAGTCAGCAAACAACATAGGCTATTGTCATTGTCCTTGGATGCCTTCCAGGCTGTGAAAGGAAGATACTATTGCTAAAGACACCACACATCCCAGATTCAGGACTTGAAGGAACTGAGCTGGAACTGGCATGGGAAATCCATGGGACTGGCAATTATAGTATCAGAAGACTATGGAAGCTTACAAGAAAAAGAAATAATTAGTAATCCTACACAGCTCTAATGCCTATGAGTAGACCAGCAAGATATCCCCAATGATGCAATAGTGTTACTTTACCTTGGGAGTAACCAAAGCACTGTCTAATTGTACTTAGGCCTGCTTAATAAAATCAATTTCATGCAAGGTGTGGTAAGATCTAGTCAGCTAACCTGGCTGGAGAGGTCATAGACCTGAGAGGAAATCCTTCTACTAATGTTTTCTTAATCTGATAAAATTTCTATTGAATTATAAATATTTATCAGTACACCCACAGATATCATCCATCATCAAAGAAGTTTCTCCTTTGCAACAGATGAAAGCTATTACAGAAATCCACAGCAGTTCAAATGCAGAGAATAATATACTATGAGATTCCCAAGCCCAACTGATACATCTGCAACATGGCCCTTACACCTAATGATCAGAGAAAATCATAAAACAGGGACAAAAAGATGGTAATTGCCATCAAGTATATCTAATAATCAGGCATTTACTATCCATTCAACAAAGATATATTTGCCTTATTTGGAGTAGTCAAGTTTCATTTTACTTTTAAATTTATCTTCACCTTCATAATATGTAGGTCTAGAAAATTCAACATAAATGATTAATTTCAATTAATAAGTAAATTGAAATAGACACAAAAAGAAAATCCCTCAAGTTTCTTAAAAGCCAAACCAACAAGAGAAGTGAGAGATATGGAAAAAGTCAAATTTTGCTCAAATAAAACTATAGGCAAAATTATACTTTAGAGTGTAGACAAAGAGTAAACTATTAGTATTATTGCTTTGTGTAGAGCACTGGTATCAAGCCATCTACACAGAGGTCTGGAGTCTCAGAAAAGCTATAGGAGTGATACAGGTTTATAAAAATACTTCTGAGAAGAAAGTGTCCATAGAAATTACTCTGAGCCCTATTAAATGCTTACCCAATTTACATAGATAATCTTTTATCTTCTTAGTCAAATTTATTGTTTTTGATGCTATGAAAATCTCCAAGAAAAAAATTCACATATCAAATGATGCCCAAGAAGAACATAGGAGAGGTCCCTGGTCCTAGAAAGGCTCAGCACAGCAGTGTAGGGGAATACCAGGATAGAGAACGGAGAAAGGGGTGATTGGGGAACAGGGGGAGGGAAGAGGGCTTATGGGACTTTCATGGAGGGGAGATCCAGGAAAGGGGAAATCATTTGAGATGTAAATAAAGAATATATTGAATAAAAGTAGAATCATTGCCTTATTGTTTTAAATAATTAGTTGTTAATAAATAAAAATGCAAGTAGTAATTTTTATTCTTGTCTTGTAACCCAGTACTTTACTGAATTAGTTATCTCGGAGTTGGTTTTGTTGTTTGTCTTTAAGAGTATTTAGTTTTCTCTAAGTTGGATAAAGTCACTTGAAAAATGACTTCCCACTCACACTGATTGAAGTAGCTTTTATGAAACTCAGTGAGTCACACGGAAAAGAGTCCTGAGAGAATAAGAAGAATATTATTGAAAAGAAGGAGAGACAGAGGAAATGAGAAAAGAATAGAGGTTAAATATGACTAAAGTTCACCATATACTTTCATGAAACTGTCAAAGAAGAAAAATGACCCCTCTGCCATTTTTTGTTTTAATTTGGACACCATTTAATTATTTTTTCTTCTTTAATTGCTCTGTCCAAGATTTCCAGTACCATGTTGCATAGGACCAGTAAGAATGGAAATTTTTTTTCTGGTCTGAAAACTGTCACATGTCATAGGATTTGAAGATAGAATTACAATGGTGACTTTTATCATATTCTGAGATCCTTTCATTTGAGTTGTTAATTTCAAGAATTCATTTCAAGTGTGTGAAAAGTATAAAATAATGAATGGAGTTGAAGAAAGGTAAGTGTGTGCATGCTTATGAATTAAAGTTTAGATATTAAGGAAATGTCTATACCAACCCAAAGCAGTACCCAGATCCAAGACAATCCTTATCAACATCTCACTAACACATTTTTAGAAAAGTAGAAAACAATTCTAAACTTTGTATACAGTAATTGAGACACAATAATCTTGAAAGAGTGAAGTCAGTGTTTGAGAATAGTCCACAAAGTTCTAATAACTAAAGCAGTATAGCACTGGTGAAAAGGCAGGCACATAGACCAACAGGAAAGAATGTAAGTCCTACAAATTAAACCTACTAGCTTCACATAACCCTTCAACTAAGAATGCCATTTGATAAGATCTAAAACTTCCAACAGTCATTTCCTCCTCTGGTTTTAACCTGTCCATAGGATGTTCCTACCAGTGTATTTGGAAACCACTTGATCCATGGCTTTCTTTTTCCTGTGACTGTAGAAGCACATGTAACTCTTTATATGTAGGGATATGTTACTTGGTATAGCTTTACTTCATATTTCTAAGCTTTGGTTTGGCTAACATTAAATAAGTTGTTATTTCATTTCAAGTGAGAGCTGTGGGGTATTTTTTATTTAAATATTTACTTATTTTTTCATTATGTTCATTTGTGTGTCTATGTATTGGTATGTGAACATGAGTCCAGATGTTTACGGAAGCCAGAGGAGTTTTGGATTTTCCAACTCTGGATTTACAGGAAACCACGAGCTACTTGCCGTGGGTTCTAGGAACGAAACTCTGCAAGAGAAGTCTTAAAATTCTTAACTAGTGAGCCATCTCTGTTGCCACAAGAACAAGGTTTTATGTCATAGTCAGAAGATGGAGATCTTATCACATGTGACAACATAGGCAAAACTCGAGGCTATTATTAGACTGAAGCTAAACTTACACAGAGTGACAATAATCCATTTATCTGAGGTTTTTTATCCTGTTCATCATAAAAAACATAGAACAGAATGGTGGTTCCCTAGACCCAGAGATCTTGGAAATGTGGAAAATGCACAGCTCTTCAATAGATATAAAGTTTTAGTTAAGTGAAAATGAATACAATCATTGAAGTCTGCTGTATAGCATCATATCAATTGATAATACTTTACAAGCGCTCACAAAATTATTTTCAAAAAAGAATGTCATTTAATCATTAAAACATCTGTTTTTCTCTCTGAGGTTTGTATTGTTTAATTCTCAGACATTTCTTCTTGCTATAGCATTGCATTGCAAAATAAAATACCCACAAACAACATAGCTGCTGGAGTTAACTCCTTGCTTTACTCTCCCAAGTGACTTTTCAGAGGGTGGAGTCTATACCAACCATGGCACCTCTGACCTAAACTCTGGAAATACAGATGGTTTTGTGTGCCAAAAGCTTAGAGCTATTTTGGGCTTGTCACTTACCAGCAATAGAGCCCTATGTGGGTCAGTTAACCCTTTTGGACTTCTGTTGTTCTTTATCTGTAAACTTGGAAGGCTGGCCTGTGTAATCCTGTAGTCCTGTCTGCTTTGGTGTTGCTAGTACAACAAATGAATTGGCAACCAAGATTTTCATATGTAAACAAATTCTACATTGCACAAAATTCAGAATGGATTGACCTGGTCGTTACTAGATTTAGCCTATCTGTGGAAGGGGTGGGGGAACAAAAACAGAGTTTACTGGCAGCCTGGGTGAGTCAAAAGACCAAGCTATTTTTGGCAAAGACCACTAAACTGACTCAGGCATTTATATGCATTTTCTCAGAAAGGCACCTAGCTTAAACTCCAAGGGAATACCTACACGTCTGCTGCAAAATCACTAGTTTAAGGGATGCCCTTTGCTGAATAAAGAAGCCACCACACAAGGAATACCAGTTGGGTGGTGTGCTGGGCAGGCTCCAGTGTTTTCTAGATGGTTAGGTTGTCAAATTACTCAATTACCAAAGGACACATGGCTCAAGAAGAGACATATTTGATTCCCTGTCCTGTTTCCTCACATTGACTTGAATTAACCAGTCTTGAATTTATTAGTCTTAAACAAAAGCTGAGCAGTGCAGAGTCCTTTGTCAGTCTGTGAGATACAACTAACTAGAACTGGGAGAGAGGGTCAGCAAGTGTTTGTCTTGCAAGCATGAGAACCTGAATTTGACCCCTTGAATCCATGTAAAAGGTATAATGACTCACACCATTAACCCCCAACTCTGTGGAGACAGATAAACAGGTCATTGGGACTTTCTGGTTAATTTCAGGCTAATGTGGGACCCTTTCTCAAAAATAAAAATGTAGACAGAGCCTGAGGAATAGAAATCTGAGGTGCTTCCCTGACCTCCATATACACAAACACACATGTACACCTGCACATATGTAAACGCGCGTGTGCGTACACACACACACACACACACACACACACACACACACACTATGGTCATCACAGCCATTCAATGAGCCATTGTAAACTAAGTTTAAAAGTTCAAACTGAAGTCGATGAGTGAGTCTTTGTACTGCGTGTAGATAATTTAAATGAAAATAAATAACATTTTTTATTTTATTCTCCGGATTGCTATCATATGGAAAGTACTGAAATCTGGGTGATGTCAGCTGTTCTGAAGATAGGTGTCTATCTGCTGTTTGTCAATGAGGTGACACAAAGTAGCACATGTAAGTGGAGATTCCAAAGCCTGTACTGCCAGTTCTGCTTTCTTCTTAACTCTTGCTGTCTTTGCTTGCTTGAACAAGAGCACACCATTGGTAGACCTTGTTTCCTTGTCTATATATAGAATAATAATTATACCTAATGGTATTACTAAATGCATATCAGAAGAGCTATGTACACACACTAAGATCTAAATGAATGCTATCCATAGTATTATTAAGTATATGGGTGGACTTCAAACTACACTTGCATACAACTGTGTACATTGAATATCATTCTGTCAATAAACTGACACTTCTATATCCATTTACAAAAATATTGATCTATATTTTTTCTCTTAAGTCCTATGTTTGTCACCGCAGATTCACCCTGCCCATTCAGACAGCTCACGAGATTTAGCTGATCATCAATATGAACATCTGGAGACAAAAGAGCAAAGTCAGCCCATCCCCCAGTCAGGAGGGAACAGAGAACTAAATGAAAGTGTCACTCAGAAAACTGATGGGGAAAAGGCAAAAGAAAATTGAAAGCTGATAGAGTAATATTTGTACTCTGACATGAGCTAATCCTATGCCTTACTATTGAAAATTTCAGCAAGTCAACACAGTTTATTTTTCTGATTAATTTATTTACTTTACATCCACTTTGAAGCATCCCCTCCATTCTCTCCTTCTAGTCCCTCTCTCTCCTCTTCTCCCTTCTCCTTAGAGAGGTGGAGACCTCCATCGAATCAGCCAGCCTTTGCATAGCAATTTGCAGTAGGACTATGTGACTCTTCGCCTACTGAGACCAGACAAAACAGCCCAGTTAGGGAACAGGAGTCCAAAGATAGGTAACAGAGTCAGAGAGAGCCGCTGCTCTAGTTGCTAGGGGGTCTCACATGAAGACCAAGCTGCACATCAGTTTGTTTTGATTGAATTGGTTTAAGATACAGCAATTGATAGTCAAAAAGATACAGTTCTGTTAGGCTACTGTGTCCAAAGCAGCTCCATTGATCTAATGAGTCAGGAGCTGATGAGTCTTTGTTCAAGGCCTACCATAATTCTTCCACTGAACCACTGTGATGGGCTGAATTATAGTTCTCCAATAGCTGTACACTGGCTCATATTTGGAGAAAGATCTGTCAGGGTGTAAAGCTAAATCAGGGCACTAGAGTGCACACACATCCAATGTCACTGGCATCTCTACAAGGAGTTAAAATGGTGACCCGGGCACACACAGAGGAAAATCTATGAGAAAAACAGAGGAAGAAGAGCTCCACTTAGAATCTATAGAAATACCTTGGGGTCTTAGAATCAACCTCCCAACGCTCTGCTCCTATACTTTTACAACTCTTGTAACATACAGAAAACATACCTCTATTGTCTCAGCAACCCAATGTATGTTCCTTTGTTATAAAGACTCTGGCAAACCAGTACAACTAATATTTGTAAATAATCATTATGGGACTCTTCCTTTGCTGTTACAACCTGTTTTGTAACCTGGGTAGTTCCTCAGCCTTTAAAGCTTCCGATAAATGGAGTCCACAAAATTCCAGAATGGCTAACTCCATTTTTTGGAACTTACTCTTTGTGAAGAATTTTTTGGGCTTGGTGCTGAATGTTCCTTGTTCTACTGATGAAGTTTCATATACCTAACCCTGGGGCACTAGATCTTCCAGAATAACCACACATTCTATTCACAGATTGCCTAATGCTGTGTATATTGATATGATTAGTTAATATTTTAATTCATTGAGAGATAGTTTATAAATATTTTTTGTTTTATTGTTTTGTTTTGGTTTTTTTGGATTTGGTTTTTTTGAGACAGGGTTTCTCTGTATAGCCCTGACTGTCCTGGAACTCACTCGGTAGACCAGGCTGGCCTCAAACTCAGAAATCTGCCTGCCTCTGCCTCCCAGAGTGCTGGGATTACAGGCGTGTGCCACCACTGCCCGGCTTCTTGTTTTTTTTCTGAATAGAAAGTAGTTGATCATGTCTACAAGTCAAATGTACAAAATATTGTATATTGGATTTTCATCCCTAGAGAATTTTGAAGTTTTGAATGCAGTTGCCAAATGATAACATCATCATCATCATCATCATCATCATCATCATCATCATCATCATCATCTCTCTCTCTCTCTCTCTCTCTCTCTCTCTTTCTCTTTTGGATTGGATATTTTCTTTGTTTATATTTCCCCTACACTGGGGCATCAAACACCCTTAGGCCCAAAGCCCTCTCCTCCCACTGATGTCTAACAAGGCCATCCTCTGCCACATATGTGACCAGTGCCATGGGTCGCTCCATGTGTATTCTTTGGTTGGTGGTCCAGTCCCTGGGAGCTTTTAGGGGGAGTCTGGCCTGTTGACACTGTTGCTCCCCCCATGGGGCTGCAAACCCCCTTAGCTCCTTCAGTCCCTTCTCCAACGCCTCCACTGGGGATCCCCAAGATCAGTCCAATGTTTGGCTGCAAGCTTCTGTCTCTGTATTTGTCAGGTTCTTGCAGAGCCTCTCAGAAGACACTATCTCAATAGTCTTGGTTTCACTGCCCTGTTTGAGGTCAGTCCCTTTGCCTTGAGAAGAAATGTTTTCTGTTTATATAATTCTATCTGCACATCACAAGCTGCCCATTCCTATAAATTACAGGTTGTGCTCTTGTCAAGAAGCAAACATTAAAAATATCATCTCCCAATATTCTAACTGCTGTTTTTGCTGATACAATTATTCTAGGCAGAAACCATCCAATGAAGTTGTTCAAACTAATTCAATATCCTGTATGGTTGACCCCTAAATCATTACTACTTTGAAGGGACTCTTCATATGCTAAAGTGCAGACCAACAGCCTGGCTGAAATTTAATAAAAGTTTTAACTTCGGCTGACTCTATTCAAGCTCATATTAACAACAATGATGATAATGGTAATAGTAATTATGGGTAACCCTTATAAAATGCTTTTGTGCCTCCAGCATAAGGCTTTAAATGTACTGACTCAGTTAGTATAGATAATTGTTGATGTAGGCATCGTATCCTATTTGCATTTTACAAAAGAAATACAGAGACATTTAATGACCTCAATAAACTGGATTCTTACCAAGTCTGGCTTTAAAATTCTGCTACCAGTGGTGGTGAGCTATTTACAAAGAGAGTACAGAGTCCAAGGGAGGAAACATTGATCCTCTATACCACATCCTAATCTGTGAGTTCTCATCCTATATGGGATTGTGTAACCAAATATTGTGTGGTACTGAAAAAATTGGCAGCAACTTCTGGCAAAAGGGTTTCTGATAATGAAATTGACCTTAAATGCATCGGAAGTCCAAGGTGTTTCTGGACATATTTGTGGCATGCTGTGGCCTTGGTTCTGAGTAGACAGATTGCATTCCTGAAACTGTGCCTGCCACCACGCCACACAAGGCTAATGAGCACTGCCCGGATTACCTCAGCTCATAGTCATGACTCAGTGTATTGACTGTATTTATAAGGGTTTGTTTGTTTGTTTGTTTGTTTTTGCTTTGAGACTGGAAAGATGATTAGGTTAGCAAGAGGTCTTGTACAAGCATGAGGACAGAATTCAGATTCTCAGCACCCATGTAAAAAGTCTATCATGACCTCAGGTACATGTGACCCCAGTGTAGAGTGAGGAGGTGGCAGTGAAGATCGGCTTGCTGGGACCTGATTGTCATTAGCCTGGTCAAGTCTCTCTGAGCTACAGGTACAGTGACAGACCCTTTCTTAAGGGAATAAACTGAGAGCAATAGAAGCCATCTAAAGGAGCCTGGCCTTCATACATATGCATAGGCATAAACACCTGTCCACAGATATATGCATACACAATTAAAATAATAACCACAAAGTTTTCTGTTCATATAGAAACATAATAGTTTAACTATGATAAGCAAAGACATTTACTCTTTTCCTACCATCATACTTTAACATAAAAGCTTCAAATTAGTATGTATGATGCTAGAATGCTGATTTAAAGTTGCTGTTTAAGTTGCTGACTTGTGTTTCTTTGAATTATTGGAAAATATTGGTTTGGAATAAAAGGAGAATTTCTAACAATCTCTTATACTGCCCATGCACACTTTACTCTGCCACTTCATATTATATGTGTATGTTAAGTCTCAGTATTGATGATTATAAAATCAAAATTTCAAATAACCCAGAAAAGTGCTGAACAGAGCCTGTGTGCCCTGCAGTATGGAGCATGCAACCAATTTTGAATTTTTAATATAAGTTAAAAGTACATGACCTCATTTATTTGCAATTTTGCTTTTTTAAAAGTAAACAATAAAATTGTGCATCTGACAAGACCGTCCAGATAAATATTTGCAATTCATGGTCAGCAAGTATTTTGTGTGTCCGAAATTTTCAAAGGAAAAGCTGTTGCAAGCAGGAGTTTAAGAAACCAGGTTCCAGGCACTATCTAGGGAAGAATGATAGCATCAGCTTCCCGACGCTCTGCGGAAGGGTGAAATGTAGATGTCCTCTGTCTTAGCTCTTGGACAGAGGGCTCAGCAGATTTTTGCAAAGTATGTCATAAATTAGGTGTCGATTTCCTTCCATTTAGCAGCACATGTCACTTATACCCTGGCACCGAAGTGAGTTACTCACAGAAGTGGCAAGTAAATGATTCTTCCCAGGGCATACACTCAAATTTTAAAAATGTAACAAACAGAACAAAAACAGACAAAATAAAAACCACAAAAAGTTTACAAAATATGTTTTTAGGCCAAGGATTTGAGAGTCAGATTCCACTGAGCTACATATTCCGTCATTTCCACACACTGCTTGCAACATTGTGGTTAATTACTATTCCTCTTTAGGGACTCAAAGGCATTGTCCATTGAAGGTCATCCTAATTCATGGGATTGACAATGTGGACTCAATGGCCACTGTCTACTACCGTTACTTTGTTCAAGGAAGGTCTAGGAAAGATGTACTTATGGTACCCCAGGTAGACTTCAGACCTTGATGAAGTGAGCATGGTAGCCCTCTGCTTTATATTGAGGTGATCAACACAGAGGGATAAAATACACCACAAGTGTCACGTGTGTGAAGAGTGATGTGCAACACAGCTTTAGCTTCATAATGACCTCTCTCTCTCTCTCTCCCCTCTCTCTCTCTCTCTCTCTCTCTCTCTCTCTCTCTCTCTCTCTCTCTTTCTCTGAAAATTTTGATTTTCTGTAGAGGCAGAGTAGGAACACAGCTCCCAAGCACCACAAAAATTACACAGTCAGGTTTTCTTCATTTGGACAGATCCCAGGGGTCAGCCGAGTAGAAGGGGTAAGACTAGAAAACCACCTAAACCACCTTCATGATCATGGTATGTTTCCTTCCTTGTGTGTGTGTGTGTGTGTCTTTAAATGTATTATTTGAACATTCCATATACAAACAAATGTATCTTAAGCATATCCACTCTGTTTTCTGCATACAACTCCTTTCAATCATTGGCCTGTAACTTCATATCACCCTTTTAATGCTACCCATATTCACATGAGTATACATTCACATGAGGGCCATTTAATTGACTTGGACAAATTTCCAACTGTCATGGGTTCAAAGAAAAATACTTCTGAGCCGGGAAGTGGTGGTGCACGCCTTTAATCCCAGCACTTGGGAGGCAGAGGCAGGTGGATTTCTGAGTTTGAGGCCAGCCTGGTCTACAGAGTGAGTTCCAGAACAGCCAGGGCTATACAGAGAAACACAGTCTTGAAAAACCAAAAAACCAAAAATCCATAAAAAAAAAGGAAAACTACTTCTGCTTGCCCCCCATAGCCATCAACTGCCACTAGGTCCTCATCTGTGTTGGGTCCTTGGGAGCCAGTCCTCTACACACGCTAGACTTCTTAACTGGCTTAGTCTTGTATAGTTCTTAGTCAAGTAGTATACAGGAGGTGGCATTTCTCAGAAAGCCTTTTGTCTTCTTTTCCTCCATACCTTCCCTCCCTCTGTGTTCCCAAGCTTTGGGTGCAGGAATAATAGTGATTATCATCACTCAGTGATTTATTATCAGTATTTTGAAGAGTTATAAATCTCTACATTAACCTATACCTGAAGTCCAGAGAAGCCTTCCCAATCAAGACTGAGATCCAACTCAAATACAAATATAAGCACAAATATTAAGAAGGCAGGCAGTTTGATGACATGGCTATTTAGTAAAACAGTAGGATCAGGTGTTTTTGACTAAGTTTACAATATGTACATGAATTCATTCCTGTCAATCAAATCTCAAATACAATCAGAATGAAATTTTCTATTTTTTAACAGTCTTGCCACTATTTCAGAGATAGATACATCTTTTCTGGCAGGTCAGCATTATAGTATTCAAAAATCCAGCGCTGGATAAAACCATTAATGGTATCCTCCTCCAGATACATGTATAGCCTGCAACATGTGAAAACCAGGCATCAGGGGAAACTTTTCTGGTCAGTTTGGCAGTATGGCAGAGGAAGGTCTTGTTGGGCATCAGTGGGAGGAGTGGTCCTTGGTCAGGTAGAGGCTCAATAGAGGCCCCAACAAAGGGAAACCGAGATGGGGAGGTGGGAGTATGTAGGGTGGACGGGCATATACCTGGAGGCAGGGGGTTGGAAGAGGGGTTGGGCTTCTTTGGGGGGAAATCGGGAAAGATTTTACCTTTGACAATGTAAATGAAGATGATAGTCAATTGAAAAAAAAAAAAAAGAAACAACGTGGATTCATTTGTAGCAATAGGGTATTATCATCAAGTTGTGCTAGACAACCAAAGTCAATGGCAGAAACCATATGGTTTTGTGTGTCTTTGAAGCCACCTTAATAATAATAAAAAAAAAACTTTTAAGGAAGTGAGCTGTCCTAGAGCACTGAGACTTTTATTTAATAACTCACATCTTCTGGGAACAGGATTGACCCCCATGCAGAGTACCTCTGTTCAAACATCTTTGTTTTATTTAATTAGCTCACAAACTACTGGGTTTTCACAAGACATTGGCATTCATCCTTAATTTTGGTTAAGTTCTCCCCACTCCCTTCTTTACCTCATCACCTTGTTCCTAACCAATTTATAGCTTTAATTCCCAGTACTTGCCCCCACTGTTCTTTCAGGAAACATTCATTCTATCTCCTCTTATTATATTTGGGGTAAAAAAAAATCATAGATCTCCATAAAGTTTTCACACATGCTTCATTTCTTACTAATTCTGCAGTATCTTACCAGTCTGCTGAACTCTAGCTTCTAGGTTAAAAAGGATATATGGGAGGTTCCAGAGATATCTTTATAGTGCTCAAATTACTGTAACTATTACCTGATCAATAATGAAGAAATATAAAAGACAATTATTTTTACTGAAATGAGAATACAAAAGGTTTCTCACTCAGTTTATGAGGATAATATCTTGAAGTGCAGTGAACAGCTCTTTATTTTTGTTTTAATTCAGAGAAAGGTATTCTCCAAAGAGAAAGTGGAATTGATCTCATATCTGGGTTTCTCATGTGACCTTGCCAAAGATGACTTCTAACTTGACAATATGGCTCCTGTTACTTCTGGGCTATTGTGCCTATCCCTCACAGGTCCGTAGTAAGTCCCATGTAGCTGGCGTGACTTCCCAGTGCTTGAATCTGCTCTGATGTGCTGGTGCCTTCCATGGTTTCTTTCATGTGGCACTTGCTGCTCCTGAGTCGGCTCAAGGCCAGTGGCATCATACTGCACCCATTTGTTCTCTCGTCAAAATGAAGATTTTATTTAGAAGAAAAATTGTCTTCCAGGAACAAATTATTCCACTTGAAAGCTTTGTCACCTAATGTGACAATTGAAGGCTTTGTGGAGGAAAATAATCTGTATTCTTGTATTAACACTAACATTAACTTTGTCCTTACATGGACAGTGACAAATGAGAAATTCAGATCTATCACATTGTTTTGAATATTAAAGTGAAATCTGTTTAGGGGAAGCTGGTGGTTTTACAAAAATCATTTTTTTCCGAATTACATCAGCTCTTCCTGAATATTCGCTCACCTAATGTAGGTAGGAAAATGCTTCTTTTCCTTCTCTTCAGCTCATTTCTTTTTGCTAGAGGCACATTTTACATTGCATTTATATGTATTTATGTATCTTTAGAAATATGCATATTTTGTTTTTACTGGACACTATGAGGAAAATATGATTCCACTAAACACGTTTCTAATTTGCTTTTAATTACCTCACATCATCAGTGTAAATATATCACAAATATGTTGATTAGGTTTTTTTCTTTGTCTTTGTTCACATAGCATTACATTCTTTATTTTAAATTCCCCTTCCCAAGGTTACCCTTAATTTTTTGTATATAATATAGACATGCATACAGAAGATGGGAAACACAGAGAAAGACAGAGGGCTAGAGCTAGAAAGAGAGAGACAAAAGTATGCACACACACACACACACAGAGAGAGAGAGAGAGAGAGAGAGAGAGAGAAAGAGAGAGAGAATTTACAACAGTATAGGCTCAGTCCACATATATAAAACCTACTTTACTTGCTTTTCTTCACACTTACATCTCATTGATGCAACCTGGGAATTTGAAGCTATAATTTTGTCTTTTTAAAATTTTCTCTTTGTCTTTGGCACTATGAAGTTTGGATATGCTGTGCCCAAATTTTTGTATGGTGTGTGTGTGTGTGTGTGTGTGTGTGTGTGTTCATTCTTTTTGGTTGTCTCTACACTTTCTGTCTATGTTTTGTTTTTGTTTGTTTATGGATTTTTGTTTCTTTCAAGACTAGCTATATGCACGTTACTATATGTGCATTACTAATGTGCTCTGAACTTTTCATGAGCACTTTTAACACATTAATAACAGTTATTTAACATTTTCTGTCACATCTGCCTTACATTTGTGTCTGGTTCTAATAACTTCTTTGCCTCTTCAACCTTGTCCCTATTCTCTCTCCTCACATCCTTTGACATGTCATGTGGTATACTGTAGTGGGCAATAGGAACAGAGGCCTTTTCAGGGGAAGGTTAATGTTAGTCTGGATAGAAGTAGACCCCGTTCAAACCCCGTTCAATGATTGTTGGATCTGGAGAAATGAGATTATTTCCAATTCATTGCTGCTGTCCCTCCTGCTGACATTGGGATTTCCTTTGCCAGAGAGTTCTGCCATGCAGCTCTTTGGTCAGTAGTTTTGTGGGATGCTTGTTAGCATAGTGATAAATGTGGAGAAGGGACTTGTTGCAACCCTCCCCACATGTGTCGCAAGACAGTGAGCTTCACCAGTCAGTCTCCATGCTGCCTCTGGGTTGTGCTACTTCCTGAGCCTTTCACCTGCTCTCCACATTGAAAGAATTCCCATTTGGGATGAGGTTTCATAATTGTTCTTTAGCAAGAAGACCTTTCCCTAAAAGCACACTTCTGTTATGGAGAAGACTTATCCTTAATTCTCAATGGTTACTCCTCTCTCTTGTTTTTTATTCAGATATTCATTGTAAGACCCTGTTTATTTTTTTTAAAGGACAAAAGTATAGAGAAATACCCAAGATTTTAACCCCCAATAGGTTCTTACTGTTGTGCAACTATTTCCTCCAAACTAAAATATTCTTTCCTGGAGGGAGATGAAGTAAAACACACAAAGTAAAAAAAAGAAAAAAAGAAAAAAGAAAAGGAACCAAACCAAACCAAACCAACCAAACAAAAAGCCTTTTAAGGCTCATAAAGTGAGATGTTTTCTGCATGCATGGAATTATAAAATTCCACTCAAAACTATGCGTGAGTGATGTTTTCACTTTCCAGAAATAGTTGGACGTGTAGTTCTGTGGGTGTCTTATATTCCATTCTTCTAAATACACAAATTCTCCTAAATACACAAATCTCAGGAACCTCTTGGCAATGACAAGAACCACAAGGCCTCTCCACAAGGATGTATAAGCAACTGCACTAGCTGGGGAGGATGAGATTCTTCACTGACCAAGTTGCTAGCAAGTTATACAGGGAGATGCAGGCCACACTCCTATGAGTTTAGCATCCATCCAGTCATCCTTATTCACTAAGCTAAGAAGTACTTCTTGGTGATATTTCACTCGTGCCCTATCTGCTGTAAATACATATCTCTTCATGGCTCTCCAGGAAGCAAAATACTTACTTTCATGCTAGTTCGGTCAGTGTCTAAGAGCTTATTCAAAGTCAAGACATTAGTTCCTGTCTTGGTCAGTGTTCTATTGCTATGAAAAGACACGATGACCATGGCAACTTTTATTATTTTTTTATTGATATAGTTTTTATTTACATTTCAAATGATTTCCCCTTTTCTGGACCCCAACTCCGCGAAAGTCCCATCAGCCCCCTTCCCTCCCCCTGTTTTCCCACCCACCCCTTCCCACTTCCCTGTTCTGGTTTTGCCCTATACTGCTTCACTGAGTCTTTCCAGAACAAGGGGCCACTCCTCTGTTCTTCTTGTACCTCATTTGATGTGTGGATTATGTTTTGGGTATTCCAGTTTTCCAGGCTAATATCCACTTATCAGTGAGTGCATACCATGATTCATCTTTTGAGTCTGGGTTACCTCACTTAGTATGATGTTCTCCAGCTCCATCCATTTGCCTAAGAATTTCATGAATTCATTGTTTCTGATGGCTGAATAGTACTCCATTGTGTAGATATACCACATTTTTTGTATCCACTCTTCTGTTGAGGGATATCTGGGTTCTTTCCAGCTTCTGGCAATTATGAATAGGGCTGCTATGAACATAGTGGAACATGTATCCTTATTACATGCTGGGGAATCTTCTGGGTATATGCCCAGGAGTGGTATAGCAGGATCTTCTGGAAGTGAGGTGCCCAGTTTTCAGAGGAACCGCCAGACTGATTTCCAGAGTGTTTGTACCAATTTGCAACTCCACCAGCAGTGGAGGAGTGTTCCTCTTTTACCACATTCTTGCCAACATCTCATGGCAACTTTTATAAAAGAGAGGATTTAATTGGAGCTTGCTAACAGATTCAGAGGTCAAGTTCATTATCATCATGGTGGGGAGGATGGCAGCCCACAGGCACACATGGTGCTAGAGAAGCAGCTGAGAGTTCTACATTTCTCCATAGATGACAGAAAGAGAGGGACATCGGATATCTTTTTTAAAATGATTTATTTTTATTTTAAGCTTTTGAAATCTCAAAGCCCATCCCTAGTGACACAATTCCTGCAACAAGCCATGCTCATTGTTGAGGCCACACTTCCCTCAACAAGCCCACACTTCCCTCAACAAGCCCACACCTCCCTCAACAAGCCCACACCTCCCTTAACAAGGCCACACCTCCCTAAACATGGCCACACCTACCCCAACAAGCCCACATCTATCCTCCTCAAGTGGTACCACTCCCTGATGACAAAGCATTCACATATATGACCCTATGAGGGTCATTATTATTGAACTCATCACAGTTACCCTTTAAGTGTTTCTACCAGCCTTTGTTTCCCATAGCTTCTTCCCCTAGGAAACAAAGCCCAATTCTGAATCCACCAATGTCCTTGTCTCTCCAGACTTTGGAGTAGTGGCGTTCTATGACACTCCAGTAGTTCTTGGATGGATCTGAAAGTACTGTCAGTTTTTATTTTGTCCAGAATTCTCTTCTTGTAAGGACAAGACCAACTTCCACAAGTGTAGGTGCTAAAAACAGCACAGAATTTCTTCCAAGATGCTTGTCATATTGTGAGAAACTATGTTTAAAGATTCAAAAAGAAACGTGGATGAAGTAGAAATGTAATAAGCTTTACAGATACAGCTTGTGTATCATAAATGCACTATTTCTAGAACACTTGCTTCTCTTATTCTTGCTCTTGGCATGGTAGTTGATCTGACTATAAACTTCAAAGTTTATATTTCTTTTTTCGTCATTGCCACATACAGATAAAGCCTAGATACCACCACCTTTTTAAAATGATTTATTTTTAATGATGTATGTCTATGTGTCTGTGTGTAGGTAGGTGCACATGAGTGCAGGTACCCACAGAGGGTAGAAGTGGTGGGTTCTACTCCAGCTGGAGTTAGAGGCTGTAAACTACACAACACAGATGTTGGGAACATGGTCTTTAGTTCTTGAAGGCATAGAATGTGTTCTTGATTACTGATCAAATTTTTGAACCCCTATGTATCTTACTATACACAATTATTTACAGAAATGAGTTTTCTATCTACCTCTCATTTCTACTTGTGAGTTACCACTTTCATCTGGAAATTTTAAGATAGTTTTCCTTATGCATGGAATTATAAAATTCCACTCAAAATGAGTTTTTTTTTCTTTCCAGAAATAGCTGTACGTGCAGATCTGTGGGTATCTTGGTGATGAGATGTGATACTTATCTTCCATTCCTTTAAATTAAGGGGGCACTGAGACCCCTTAATTTGTGTATGTTGCACTGGGTTCAGTTCACAGCACTGTAAAAAACAAGCAAGCAATGACTCTCCTATAAGGCAAAACTACTTTAAAACGTATAGTTCAGTAGTACTTAGTAGATTCTTACATTCTGTTACTGAATCCTCCATATACTTTCAAACCATGTTCATTACTCTAAAAGATAACCCCATGTTAGTCTATATTCTGTTGTGATATTTTAACAACACTTGGAACTCTGCAATTCATAAAGAAACACATTAATTTCCCCAAGTTCTGGAAAAGAGGCAGTCTAACACGAAGATGGCAGCATTGGTGAGGGTTCTTGTCCAGAAGGCAAAATAGCCAGACAGTGTGAGAGAAGATGAAGCCAAGCCAAAGTCACTTATCTAACAAGCCTACACTTCTGACAAATAACTTACACCCACAGTAATTGTTAGCATTCTGTCTAAACTCCACTCCCACAGTTACTTGGCAACGTCCAGGTATGCTCCTCTCCACAGTTACCTGGCAACAACTGGGAAGGCCTGACCCTATGAAAGGGGCTTCTTGCCCCCTCCTCCCTCTCTTGCCTCTTACTCTTGCTTCCCCCTTCCTTTTGTTTTACCCTCTTGGACTCTTCTCTTCCTCCTTCCCTTCCTTCACTTGCTCATGGTCATGGCCAGCCTTTTCTCTTCTCTTCTCTCCTCTCCTCTCCTCTCCTCTCCTCTCCTCTCCTCTCCTCTCCTCTCCTCTCCTCTCTCCTCCCCTCCCCTCCCCTTCCCTCTTCTCTCCTCCCCTCCCCTCCCCTCCCCTCTTCTCTCCTCCCCTCCCCTCCTCTCTCTTCTCTTCTTCTCTTCTCTTCTCTTCTCTTCTCTTCTCTTCTCTTCTCTTCTCTTCTCTTCTCTTCTCTTCTCTTCTCTTCTCTTCTCTTCTCTCCTTCTTCCCTCCCCTCCCCTCCCCTCCCCTTCTCTCTCTCCCTCTCTCTCTCTCTCTCTCTCTCTCTCTCTCTCTCTCTCTCTCTCTCTCCCCTTTCTCTGCCTCTACTACCCTCTTAAATCCCCTTCCCATGTCCCTCTATTCTACATTATACTATGTTGTGGCTGGTCCTTCAGGGGGAAGATGCCTCTGCATGGGCTGGCTGAGATATCCTCTTTCCCCTATATCTCACCACACCCCCATAGAACTTATTATATCTCTCTATCTTTTTATAAACATATCAGTAATAACACTAGTTCTTTCATGAGGCAGAGATTTTATGACCTAAGCACTTGTTGTTACTTCCCCCCTTTCCACCACAGCTTCAGGAAAGTTTCTGTTTCAAACACAAGTGAAAAGAAAACTTAAATCTCTCAAGCTGTGTTGTCCCCATTCCTCTCACTCAGCAGTCCCCGAAAAAGAATAATTTAATTTTTGCCCTCTTGGGCAAATACTCATATTAAATATTTTGTATAGTGGGCATCATACAGCATCTGGCTTTGGGAGTGTGGTTTACTTCACAAATTAGATGGCTAAGGTTCACTGCTCGCAGTAGCATGAGTTAACCAGTGCTTCGTCCCTTTTTGTGGCATTCCTATGCTTTGCCTTAGTGTGCATCTTTTTCATTTATCTTTTTGACATTTGATCGACACATTCAGATCTATGACCTATTTTTTCCTCAGCCCTAGAAATCATTTCTCCAGTAATTTAAAAAAATATTTTACTGGTCCATTCTCTTTGAGTTCTTCTGAAAGTGTAATTAGCTTATTTATAACTGTAAGATATAAATATTTCTTTTGCATCATCAGCTGCTCTGTTCACATTCACTGAGCATAAAGATGCACAGCCCAGTTTCTAGCAAGTTAAAGACTTAGCTTTTTTGTCTTTTCTTTTTGTTGATGCCATCAACTGAATAATTTTTAATTTCTAGAATCGAATCATGACTTTTGAATCTACCTAGCCATTTATTTTCTTATAGCTTTAAGCTCTCTCCACCTCCTATTAGCCACACACTTCTTTTAAAGTTAGATCAGCATTCAGATCCTTCTGCTTCTCCTCAAATGATAAATTAGAATACTGATACAAGGAAAATATAAATAAAACTCCCCCCCCCCTAATTTGGGAAATTTTGAGTTTTATATTTCATATCTTTTCAAGTTTGAGTGTGAAATGGAAAACATCCTCTGATTTGAGTAAATGAAATAGTCCTGTATTGTTTTAGGGCCGTTGACACTATGGCAACCTAGTGCACTTACCTTATTATAAATTGTTTGGATAAAAGCAGATGTTACAGTGTGTAGCTTGTGCTCCCTGCAGGACTCCTAGCAGAGAGAACAGGGGCTGTCTTTGACTCTGTTGCCTGCCTTAGGACCCTTTCCTCCTACTAGGTTGCCTCATCAAGCCTTAATAGGGGAGGAGATATCTAGATTTACTGTAACTTGATATATCATGGCTGCTTGATAGTCATGGGAGGCCTGCCTTTTTCTGAAGAGAAACAGAGGAGTGGATTGGGGAGTGGGGAGAGAGGGGTGTGGTTCTGGGAGGAGAGGATAGAGGGGAAACTGCAGTCAGGGTGTAAATAAAAACAAACAAACAGATATTTTTGTGATCCTCCCACAATTATCTGAATCCTAGAAACTGATGTTAAAATTGTATTGAAGTATGCATTAGAATGCCAGAGTAGTGAATTTCAATCTATATTTGTCTCTGTGCTAAGATGAATTTAGAATGAGACAACTCTATACTGAAGTCAGTAAAACTCATGGCACAGACTGCAGGTTTTTAGGTCCCCCTCTCTTTCTTAAAATTTCGATCAGGATCAGAACTTTTTATTTGACCCAGAAGCATTTGCAGGACCATAAGAGGGCAGCATTCAATTTACAGGACTGCCTGCATCATTTGCCATAGATATCCAGTGCACTGAAGTTTCGGGATTCTGAGATTGACACTGGCTAGCATTAGCAACTGGAGGCCCATGCCAAGAAAAGTAATTTGTCTGTTTTAAGTATAAGAATATAAATGTATTCTGACTGCACCCAAAGAAAAGTCACTTTACTATTTATATAGCTGTCAAGCTTGCATTCACTGGAAACAAGAGACTCTTGTTAATCCCATCTATACCATGACAGGTGGAAACAAACTTGTTGACCCAACCAAGGAAAAACACCCAAGAGGATGGGCTGAAATGTGGATTTGAAAATGGCATTTTAAAATGCATTATATATAAACTGTGAAATGCAGACTAGCAACTGAATGTTGAACAATACATGGTTTTCTACATCAGGGTTTCGATATCCATAGGTAAGTCTGGGAAATAAAACAAGAAAGAGAATTCTAATAAGACAATAGATAACTTGGATTGACTATAGCAAAGGAAGGGTAAGAAGCTGTGAATGTATTTAGGACAACTGAAGTCAATGAGTTATATGTATTTTTGAAGCATAGGAGATAAATAATGAAAGATTGATTATTTTACAGTGATAGAGTCCAAAGTTTTTGAATCAGTGTTTCCATTGTCATCTGCTTTATCAGCCCAATAAATAAGCCTGTTCTCTGACAGTGACAGAAAGTCATAGAAAATTGGCAGGCTCTAGATTACAATACAAAATGTATAATTTGCGGGATTGACCATCTTCTCCCCACCCTTCTTTCTACAAACATTGGGTGCAGTCCTCCTTCCTCTGTCGGGGGTTAGAAAGTTCTCCTTTTTCTTGTCTTGCTGCTGTCTTCTTCCTTCTTCATACAACGTCCAAATGTCTAATTGCCCTCTCAGGAAATCACCCTCACTCTTCCTAATCAAAGGGAAGGTATATATAATAGTTCAAAAATGAAAGACTATGCCACTGGGAAATTTGGAAAATTTTACTGGTGATATTCTGTTGCCCATACTTACAAGACAACCTGTTACCATTTTGGCCTTAATACAGGAGCCTGAAAGAATTGTCTGTGATTGCCTCAGATCACTGGATTTGTGAAATTCATGACTGCACCTGGTCTCTCACAACAATGGCGTACATGACACAGTGAGCCATGTGCCACCTCTTCAGAAAGAATACTGACAGTGGAAACAAGCATCCTTCGTACACTGAGGGATAACACAGCAGCACCCAGGAGCTGAAGAAATTTACAAGTGCTGTGTAAGTTTGTACCTTTAGTCAGGAAAGCCCTGACTAAAATGGGGCGGAAAAGCCATTTGATTATACTTTTCTAATTACACATTGACTCTGTTTCAGTCTTTAAAATCTCCTCTGATGTAGTGTTAAGATGTTAATAAAGAGTAAATTGCTTTCATCCTGACCTTTTGTTTTATTGTTTTTTTTTCTCAGCTTTTATTACAGAAGCATTATTGCTGTGGAAATGTTAACTTCCTGCTTGTGTTTCTGGAACCCTGAAGGGTATAGAAGCTGGCCAGTTTAGGCCCTTATTAGAGAGCTGGTGGAAGGAAAAAAATATTCAGCACTTTTGTTTTAAGTTTTAGGTTTGCCAGAGGAAAGTCTGTTCCTGATAAGTAAACTTGGAGGTCAATGCCCAGAAATAAACTATAAACTTTAGGCTCACTTCTGTTAATTTTGAGAACCTGCAGTGGCTGCATGTAAATAAATATGAATTAGGCATGTAAAGGGAACAAACCAGAGAGGAAGGGGGTTGGGGAGAGGTGCTGAGGGAAGGAGATGAATGAAAAAAAGTTTAACACCACGTGTGTATGAAGTGTCTTAATTACACCTGTTTTTTTATTAGCATTATCTTTATTTTTTTATTTTTTTAATTTTATCTTTTTATTTTCTTGCTATACCACTCCTGGGCATATTCCCAGAGGATTCCCTGACATGCAATAAGGACACATTCTCCACTATGCTCATAGCAGCCTTATTTATAATAGCCAGAAGCTGGAAAGAACCCAGATGTCCCTCAATGGCGGAATGGATACAGAAAATGTGGTATATTTACACAATGGAATACTACTCAGCAATTAAAAACAATGAATTGATGAAATTCTTAGGCAAATGGTTGGAACTGGAAAATATCATCCTACGTGAGGTAACCCAATCACAAAAGAACACACATGGAATGCAGTCAGTGATAAGTGGATATTAGCCCAGAAGCTCTGAATACCCACTACACAACTCACATATCAAATCATTCCCAAGAAGATGGGAGGAGAGGGCCCTGGTCCTGGAAAGGTTTGATGCAGCATTGTAGGGGATTGCCAGGGAGGAGGGCTTATATGAATAAACCTAGTTTTATAGCCTAACTTAAAAATTAATATCCTCAAAGCATCAAATCTGCTCCCCAGTGAGAAAGACAGCAAATATGAACTTGAATCAAACCATTCCCCAAGTGCTAATATGTTAATGCCATTCTATAATACTAGAAGTTAGGGGTAGAGACAGTCAGATATTTTGCTGACTGAATTTCCTTGTAACTGTCAGTTCTTGGAGAAAAGGTACCAGGGAAGAAGTGGCATCTTAGTCTTTAGGGTCTTTAATTTTGGTTCTAAAAATTTACCTAATTTACTCTGATACAATCACTTACACCAGAATTTTATATTATTCATTCCAAGAAAGTTGTCCAATGAGAATGGACATTTCCCATGAGCAAACCCTGTGCCCAATAGCCAGCCACTCTAACATGTTCTTGCAGGTCATTGACTGCTAGAGGCAGGAAAGGGAACTGAATGTCTTCAGAGGAATTTCTATATCAGTTAAGGCCAGTTCTGCCTGTCTGTAAGGATCAGAATACAGTCCTGGGTCCACTTGTGCAGATGACTATAGGATAAGGAAGAAACATGCAACATCCATGTGTTTGTCCTATCCAGTTTCCCCTTTATTTTATCAACTAGGTCACTGTGTGTTTCATGAATAAAATGAGAAGTCTTAGTTCCATGAAACCTTTCTTTTTAGTGCTAACAATGGATGGTTAAATATGGTCTAGAATGTTTTCCATGGTTAAGAAAAAGGAATAACGCAAACAGTACTAACTGAGAAGGGTTAGACAGCCTCGAGAGCAGTGAGGAAACTGGTGTTTCACATAGCGTGGTCTGGAAAAGCTGCTCGGAAAGGTGACATGAGAGTAAAGCCTGAATTCAGTGAAAAATCAGTGAGGATCTATCTGGAGAAATCAGGGATCTGAGCAGAGTGAACTCCAAAAAATCCTTGGAATGGGACAGGTGCTGCTGGGTGATCCAAGGAAATGAAGCCAGTCCCAACATTTAACTCCGAGTAAGTATAGGAAGACATCGAATGAGATGGGGTAAAAGGCCTCAGCAAGGAACACAAAGTCTATCATGATTTAAATAGGAAACATCTGGAAAGTTTACGACAGTGGTGTGACAGCATTGTCCCAGGCTTAAAAGGATATCTGCACCCACTCCATACAAATAAACTGTGGCACATGGTAGACAGGGTTTCAAATGGCGTGCAGTAATTTCTGTCTCCTGGAATTGTTTTCAGTAATCCCCTGCATGTGAGTATGAACACACTGTGGCTTGTTCAAGAGAACTCAGGGAAGATGATGGGGCAGTGCTTCTGTGATTGGAGGCGGGAGGAGGGGGGAGACTATATTTGTTGTTGTTGTTATTGTCTTGACTTTGAAGTAGCAGGAAACTACAGTGGAGACAGTCACATAGAAAAGAACCGAGGGCAACTGAGAGCTAGCAGCCAGCCAGGAATGAAGCCCTCAGGCCAACTACTCTTGAGGAAGTGAAATTTTGTTTACAACAATTATGAGGCCTTCAGAATGAATTTTTTCTATTCCTGACTTCACATGAAACTCTAGACCTGGATCCTATCTTGATTGTATTCTCAGAGGAAATCTTGAAGCAGAAGATTGGTGATCCATAGAAGTCATAATAGAATAAAAGTATACAGGCTACAATATGACAAAAGCACACCCTTTTAACAAAAGTGTGGTGCTTTTTTATTTGTAAATACATTATTAACACGGTAAGGACAGAAGATACAAGAATGGTTAGGCAACTTACAGTGCAACCATGGAGACAGCATCAGTGACCTAGAGACAGCATACAAAAATAATTATGTTAGAGGAAAAATGGGTTATAAGTTCAGTGCTCATATTTTCCTGATGTATTAAATGTAAACTGCGCAAGGAAGAGAGGAATGAACGGTAGTGGCAAATTTTATAGCTAAACCATCTTGTTACTCTTTACTGACATATGGAAGACAGCCAAAGAAATAAGAGTTTTGCTTCTTGTTTTATTTGGTTTAAATAACTTATTGGGAGGTAAGGCATGTTTTAGTCAGGGTTTCCACTGCTTTGAAGAGATGCCATGACCAAGACAACTCTTATAAAGGGCAGCCTTCAATTGGGGATGGCTCACTCTTTCAGAAGTTCAATCCATTCTCATCATGGCAGGAAGTATCTCAGCTTGCAGGCAGGCATGGCATTGGGGGAGCTGAGAGTCCTGTATTTTGGCCTAGAGAAGTCTGACTTCCCCAAGGCCATCTCTTGCCTAACCGCCTAATAGTGTCATTCTCTGGACCAAGAATAGTCAAACCTCCACAGGCAGCAGATTGGAAACACAAGTTCTTTCTGTCTTGGATATGCCATGTTTGAGATGCCTAGAGGATACTAAGGCAAGAACTCAGGGAGAAGTTGCAAGCTGCAGAGACAAGCTTGTCAATTACTTATTTGCATCTTTCTCCCAATTTGATGGTTGCTATTTTGTCCTTTTAACAGCGTCCTTTGCCTTACAGAAACTTTGTAATTTTATGAGGTCCCATTTGTCAATTCTTGATCTTAGAGCATAAGCTATTAGTGATCTGTTCAGGAACTTTTCCCCTGTGCCCATCTCCTCAAGGGTCTTCCCCAGTTTCTTTTCTATTAGTTTCAGTGTGTCTGGTTTTACATGGAGGTCCTTGATCCACTTGGAGTGAAGTTTAGTACATGGAGATAAGAATGGATCAATTCGCATTCTTCTGCATGCTGACCTCCAATTGAACCAGCACCATTTGAAAAGGCTATCTTTTTTCCACTGGATGTTTTCGGCTCCTTTGTCAAAGATCAAGTGACCATAGGTGTGTGGGTTCATTTCTGGATCTTCAATCCTATTCCATTGGTCCACTTGTCTGTCACTGTGCCAATACCATGCAGTTTTTAACACTATTGCTCTGTAGTATTGCTTGAAGTCAGGGATACTGATTCCCCCAGAATTTCTTTTGTTGTTGAGAATAGTTTTAGCTATCCTGGGTGTTTTATTATTCCAGATGAATTTGAGAATTGCTTTTTCTAACTCTGTGAAGAACTGAGTTGGGATTTTGATGTGGATTGCATTGAATCTGCAGATTGCTTTTGGCAAGATGGCCATTTTAAAGTAATCACAGGAACACTTATCCTAACGGGCCAAGGAGAAAGTGCAACTCTTGACTAGAATTCCTTAGGGCCAAGAGAAAAGTTAAATGAGAAGTCACAGAGAAGTCCTCATGTCCATTGCTGAGGATCCTTCTAGTACAGGCAGAAAAGAAAGCGAATGAGTGCAGTGTAAGGAATGTGGGTCTAACTTAGATCCCTTTATTCAAGGAAAATGCAGCTACCAATGGATATATAAAACATGTCATATCATGTCTGGTATCCCTTTACAACTGGGGGAAAGTGAGGAGGAAAGACACAAATGATATTAGCAATAATTACGTTGTTTGCCTGAACATGAGTGCAGAGTGGCTCTGGGAGGCAGTAAAGCGCCAGTTAAGTCTAAGATGATAGAGGTAGAAGCCTGGGCTTGGGTGATGGTGTAGACCAGAGTTGCCAAAAGCTCCTGATGTAATATCAGCTCATCAATTTCTCTTTTAACATGAGCATGATACTTTGCTGTTTATTTATTGAAATTAGAACCAAGAGCTTCCCTGGAAGTGCTACATTTCTTTGGTAAAAGTCATGAGAACGAGCTGAGTACACACTCATAAAAGAACATTTCTGGGCAGCCGTGGGATGTGTTCCTTGCCTTGTGATGCAATACTGCATGATCATTAACACATTAATGAGATGCCTGAAGTTTCCACTCTACTTTAAAGGAATGGGGCATGATCTTCTACAAAAACCAAAGGAAGTCAGTGTTTTCATTTGCTTTCATGTGGTTTGAGGAGTCACCTCATCCATGAACATTCATCTGCAGGAATGCTTTAATGGGCGCATATTAATTCATTTAATTCTTGTAAGGACTCATTAAAGGGTTGTTTCTCTTTGTTTTGGTGCCTGCCTAGGGCTGAACGAAAGACTTTGTGCTTGCTAGGCAAGTAGCCTATCCATTGGGTGTATTTTTAATAGACAAAGTTGAAAAGAAGGTAAGAAAACTACAATCAAACCGTTGGCAAGCATTCAAGCTGAGATTTCAGACCCAGGTGAAGTGACTCCAATATTACCCGCTGTGTAATATTCTGTTACTTCACTTGAGTTGTTTATAATCCAAACACTTATCCAACTTCCTTTTCCTCAAAGAAGTCTGAAAATATCTATGGGTGGTCTTAGATCAAATGTTTCTTCCAATGAAAGTCAAAATGAGAATAATAGTGGCCAGTTTTAGCCTGGTTTGGAATTTGGCCATTGCAGAGTGATGCTCTGAGAAAACAGCAAAGTTCATGACCTGTAACTTTACTTGTGACAAATGCCAACTTGTGTTCACTGAGCAGACAACTTATACTCCGTGAGTTTCTGGTTTCTTTATCTATAAAATTGCCGCAATTGCAACACTTAAAATGTATGTGGGGATTAATATATATATGGAAGGGTAACTATTCAGAGTTATAGCACTTTCTCATGAAATCAACAAAGAGACTTACTTATATCTCCCTCCAAAGCAAGAGGAACAGATGTTGAGAATATGCTGTGTTCCATACCCTGCCATATGCTCAACATATTTTACTTCATTTCATCATCTGAATATTACCTAAAAACAAAACAAAAACAAAAATAAAAACAAAAAAGAGAGACAAAGATATTGAGGTTGCCATTTATATGCAAGAAAATAGAGACTTGAAAAGATCAAACAGTTGTCTCAGGTTCCTATGTTTTTACCAGTCTTCCAGTGTCTTGGTTTGGTTTCTTCTCAATATCATCATTTACATGAAGAATACAAAAAGACTGAATACTTGTTATCAGATGTTTCTTGGCATGGAGAAAGGGCTTGCTTCTAATAATTTAGATGTCTCCATTCTCCTTCCCAATGAAATGCTGAAGAAAGAAACCCACTGGATTCCAAGATATTAGTTCTAGCTAATAGCTTATGGCCTTACTGAATTCAGTATGAAAAGATATCTCACTTTGATTGTCAAAGCCCAACATTTATGGAAGTAGACAGACCCACAAAGGATAAGTGTTAAGGAACCACACTACCAGAGCTCAGTCCTTACCCAGCCAGGGCCCTTATTAGAGTTCTCACTGAGATTTCCCCAAATGTTGTTTGGTTTCAGAAAAGAGAGAATAGCCCTTATATACTTTGGAACTCAAGTTATCTGAGCACATTTTGCTATTATAGGGATTTGGCAACTTTGATGATAATATGATGTGAAACTTTGAGGGTGTCTGGGTCTAAATTTGTCATGGACTGGATTCAGAACTTTCCAGTTTATTTCCATGTGATCTGTGCACCTCCAAATATCACCTCACTCATCTGCTATACTCTTCCTGTCTTTACTGGAGGAACTGTTATGATTTGAGCAGGATAGTGGCTATTGAACTAAATTAAGATCCGTCTACTGGCACCCTTCAAACCCATACCGTGGCTGCTAAAAACAAATATCCAACAAATTTACCTTTCTTATTTACTGTATTCATAGAAATTATTACAGAATTTGCTTTCGTAATAAAACTATTTTCTCCATAATAACTCTTAGCAGCTTAGTGGGTGCACTAGAGGCTTACAAATTTATTTACTTGCTTACATTCTACTTTCAACATAGATGAATAAACTATCTCTCAAATCCTGACATGTAAATCCTTAGCTTGTAGAGAGGACTGCTAGTAATATAAAATATGCAGCTTGAATCAATTATCTTCTGTAAGCAAGTAAGACTCTCAGTGGCTTAGAACACCAACTCAGCCACAAAACGTTTGACCAGGATCCTGCCTGCAAGATGTTCTGGGGCAATGGTAGCTTAGAGCTTGTGAGCTATCTATGACTGGCCAACCAATGACTGGCCTAACTTGAGGCCCAAGTCATAAGAAGGAGCCCATGTCTGACATTGCCTGACTGGCCAGGAATCGAAAGTTGGATAACCCAGAGATCTAGTGTAGGATAAAATAAAGATTGACCAAAAAAAGTAATAAACTGATTTCTAACAATATTCTGCTGTACTCAAAGATCTGTGCCTAGCCCAATTGTCATCAGAGAGGCTACATCCAGGAATTGATGCAAACAGATACAGAGATCCACAGGCAAACATTAGGCAGAGCTTGGAGCTTAGGGAAAGGGCTGTAGGAGCCAAAGGGGTTGAGGACATCAGGAAAATAGAGCCCATAAAATCAACTAATGGGGAGTCAGGGGCTCACAGACTGAAGGGGCAATCAGAAAGTCTGCATGGGTCTGTGCTAGGTCCTGTATACATATATTGTGCTTCTTTTGCTTGTGGGTTTTGTTGAACTCCCAACCAGTGGAAATGGGGATTATTTCTGACTTGTTCACCTGCTCTTGGGACCCTTGACATCCTACTAGGTTGTCTTTCCCAGACGTGATGTGAGGGCTTGTGCCTAGTCTTCCTGCATCTCCGTTTAGTTGATAACACTGGAAGACCTGCTCTTTTCCAAAAGAAAATTGAGGAGCAGTGGCTTTGGGGTTGAGGGGAGGTATATGTAGAGGAACTGGGAGGAGTGGAGGGAGGGATGACTACATTTGGGATATATTGTATGAGTGACTACATAAAACAACAACAACCTGTTCTCTGTTTGGTGCTGCAACAGCAGTCATGAGTATGCTCAGGAACAGAAGAGGCTTACCTCTAATGTACTCTGCTGTGGTTAAAAGACAGTCTGGTTGGACCCCAATGAGACAAATGAAATCACCGATGTCAACTCCGGTCAGCAAATAGGAAGCTGATCAAAGATGGGCTGATCATCTAGAAGCCTGTGACTGAGCATCCATTCCTGGGCTCAATGCCGTAAAACTACCTGGGCTTGACAAGAGGGCAGGCATATGGTCATAGAAAGCAGAAGGGTACTGCCAATGTTCTGATGCCTAAGAAAGTGACCCGAATGAGAAGAAAGAGAATCCTACACCAGCTTTTCAGGAGAAACCATGAGAAGATGACTGGCCACCATGTGTATCACAGCCTGTACCTGAAGGTCAAATGGAATATACTTTAAAACGAGCAGATTCTCATGTTGCACATCCACAAAATGAAGGCAGAAAAGGCCTGCAAGAAGCTACTGACTGGTCAGGCTGAAGCTTTTTGGTATAAGATCAAGCACAAAAGTACCAGGAGGAATACCACTGGGCCAAGAAGGAAGAAATCAAGACTCTGTTCAAGGAAGAGATCAAGAAATAAAGCTACTCTCATGCCTGTACATAGTGACCTGGCTGTGGCCTCATGTAGATCAATCATTAAAATAAAACAAGCCTTTGTCTGTTAAAAAACAACAACAGCAATTCCTCCTCCTCCTACTCCTCCTCCTACTCCTCCTTCTCCTCCTCCTCCTCCTACTACTACTACTACTTCTACCACTACTACTACTACTACTACTATTACTACTACTACTATAGACAGGTTGAGATTTTAGTCCAAGTTCAAAGAAATATTTCAACTAGAAATATGGAACCTGGTTTAATACACCATAGTATGGAGGAACATTTAAAGATGAGGCAGCCTACTCCCATCCTTTGTGGTCCTGTTCACTCTGTTACAACATGCCTATGCATTCAAAAGACAAGACGAAAGAAAGAGAGGTGCCACGCCAGGAATAGAACTCCAGATAAAGAAACTACAGAAAATGCATTGTGGCTGACGTTAAATAGTCCCAGTCATTAAAAATGGGGCAATTGCATCCGGAGAAGAAGAGCAGTAAATAAAGTGATGTTCATCTGTGATGTTTTCCATTCTCTGGGCAAGCTTGCAGTTCTGAAAAAGGACTTGACAGGTTCAAAAAGACTCTGAGCAAAATCAGTTTCAAAGATCAGTGTGCTGTGACAACATTCCGATTTTCAAACCTCCCCACATGACTTTGCAGAAGCTGTGCTGCATAGTTAAATGCTTTCACCCCTTCCAGCAGACAGAGCCATTTATTTCAGCCTGTATGTGACACCCTTCATATTGTTAGAGTAGTCAGCAAACAACTTCCTTTTTGTTTGGAGTTGTAGAAAAGCAAAGAGAGATTTGAAAGATCTTCTAAATGTTTGCTTGTGAATGTAGTTGTTTTTTATTAGTGGACTAATGTATTGTCATCTTCTCTTTCCTGGTTGTGAGTTTCCATGTGTAGTCAACAAACAATCAATTCTTTATTAGGGTTTACTGAACTTTTTCCACATCCCAAGAGTCAACTTTCAGTGGGTTGTTTTCCATTAAAAACTCACACACAATCTTTTCAGCAAACACCCATTTCTTGAGATCTGGTCATTTTCCATTTGCCTCAGCTTTTGCTTTGATTTGCTTTTAGATTATGTAACTGTTGCTAAATTAGACATGGTTTAAGAAATGCCACCATGGCCTGTCATGATGTTGAATTAGTATTTCAGTTTTACCACACAGTAGAAATATCAATACCCACTCATTCAAGTGAGAAAATTAAATTTATTTTTTTTTCATCTGGCCATGTCACAGAAAAATAGCTGATTTCACCACTCATTGGCCTGATCTGATATTGATTTTCTATTTCCATGGTAATAATTTAAGAGCCACAAAATATCACCTGAGTTTCTATGGTTTGGAAAGCAGAAGTCTGTGTCAGGTACTGAGCATGAGATCAACGAGAGACAGTTCTGGAAGCCTACCTACCCAGCAGCCACCATACCTTCCCTATGCTTCATACACATATTTCCTCCTGGCAAATAGCTTCTACCAGCAAACAGCAAGAGAGCCCTCAGCCAGCTTTGCTTACACTTAGAACATGGTATGTGGCCCAGCTATTTTACCAAATAAAGGGAAATCTGGGATGAGAAGTAGGGAAACAGAGTACTCAGAAAAAGAATAGTCCTTCTCTTTGGTGGAGAGAATGTTGAGAAGCTGTTTCCATTTTAGGTGTATGTGTGTGTGCACATAGAATTGAATAAAAATGCTATGTTGATTTGAAAATGTACTTTTCTTAACAGCTGGGTAAAATTCCATCCTGTATACATGCCATAGGCAGGGAAGTAGATGGAAGAATAAAAGGAAAAGGAGGAGATGGAGGGCGAGAAACAAGAGAAACACATTCATTTGGGAAATGACTTGATGAAACCCAATGCTTTGAGAGCTAGTGGTAAAAAATGATAATTAAAAAAATAGCTATCCCATGAGATGTGGCAGCCATCTTGCAATAATAAAGGGAAAGTGTTCAGAAGAAAAGCCAGCACTACAGAGGGGACAACAGAGGGTTAGAAAGAGCCTGATTTGCAATAACATTTTGAGCTGTTGAAATTTCCTTTGACTTTGGAATTTCCCTGACTCAGTGCAAATATAGTTGCACCTATAAGATAACCTTTTACATTACCTGCTTAAGAAGTTTGCACCTCTGCAGTGGAAGACCTCTCCTGGAATGGAACTGCCTCTTCCTCTCTTTTCTTGTAATGTAGTTGTGATACCAATACCTCAAAATCTCTCCTTAAAGTTCTGGATGCATTGCACATCAATCCCATCTCTTTCCAACCCAAGAAGAATCAAATATGTTTTTCTCCTCAACATTCCATGGTCCTGTGCCTTATAATTTTCTCCTGCTCCCCACAAAACCAAAACCAACAAAAGTCCCTGGGTTTCTAGATCTCCACCTCATCCCTTATCCATAAAATTCAATGCAACATCATCTAGTTGATGTTAGTATTTATGCTGCCTGTTGCGGGATAATGGATTTGATCTTCTTTTGTAAATAAAGGTGGGCAAAGGACCCAATTCTCATCTAGAAAGCCTATGATAATAGTTGAAGCAGGGAAGATTACCTCATATTACCCTGAAGTCATCAACTATCATTGATCTTTTGATCATATTAAACTAACTCTGTAATTGAATAGATTGTGTCTTTTCACTCTCAAGATTTTTCTACAAGCTATAGACAGTTTATTGACCTAGTATTCACCCATTTTAAAATAGCTGTTCATTAAAGGGATTAATAACATTGTATTTAAGGATTAACGCTCAATACCATCATTCACATCTCTAGGATATTTTCCCAGTTAAATGGGTCAAGATGCTGAGGATTGAGGAAAGCAGGTAACCATCAGAATTTATAAAATTGCAATGCCAGATGCATCACTTGGTGGTGGTGGCAGTTGTCTCCTACTTCAGTGTTCTTTTTAGTCTACTGCAAGCAATCTGTGCATTTATAATCTACTCAGTACAAAGGATCCATACAAACATACCAGCATGGGCTCCTAATGACCAATTGCTATACCCATAGAATATTGCTTAACCCTCATCAGTAGAGAGTTAAACACTTTGGAGCAGTCATCTCTAAATGTTATATCTTTATGAAATTCCTCTCCACAAAGCTCAGGAATTCATGTGGCAGAGAAGGCAAAAAGAGAGGTAGTGGATGACTCTAAGAAGACAGTTTATTTTACACACAACAGGACTGAAATACAAAAGAACTCAGAGAGACTACAGCAGTATACACACGACCTGCCCAGGTACAAATTAGACAAAATTTCTTAACTGAAAAAAGTGAAATGAACATAAAAGTCCCACTCTTAATCTGAGAACCATTTGCAAATGATGCTTTCTGGGAAAGAGAAATTAGTTTTCTCCATTGGCGTGTAACTGGATATTTCAATTACACTCTAGGGTGGGCCTTATATTCAGGAGTAGGTGCCAATACAAAATGGACTCCATGTTTCTTCTGTGTGTATGTTTTGTTTTGATTTTTTCTCATATTGATTTCTTTTATTTTTATTCTTTGTTTCTACTATTTTTTCTGAAAAAGAGAGATGGGGAGAGAGGGAGGGACAGAGGAAGGGAGAGAGGGAGAGAGAGAGAGCACATTGGGTAGCTTGGGAGATGGGGAAGAGAGAAGGATCTGGAAGGAGTTAGGGAGAAGAGTATGATCAAAATGCACTGTATGAAAAGTCTAAATTAAAATTAAAAAACAACAAGATAAATATCTGTAGATACGAAGTTCTTACTTTGATATGAGAAACAATGTTCCATGCAGTCTATAGCCAAGTTACCTAGATTTATGCTATTTAGTCATCTTCTGTCAGCTTTGTTATCTACTCAGAGAGTTCCTCCCCAACTTTCCAATCCTAATTTGGGACTCATTCCAGAATTTTTTTCCTCAACATCATTTTCAATATTTTCACTCCTCTCAACTCCCCACAGTAAATTACACATTTGTTGGCTGGAAATGTACTCCCGGGTAGAACACTGACCCTTTGATTCCAGAGCCACAAAACAAAATTATATGTTTGCTTTGTGTGCTTCCTTGTTTGTTTGCATCTCTTCCCTGAAGGCAGAAAGCATGCCTGTTCCATTCCTCATTCTAAAGCCAGCACCTCACATCATTCCCAAGGCACAGTGGGCATGTAATACCTATTTAGCTATCAGTTAGTTAGATAATATTTCAAATGAAAGAAGATGAAAACATGAAAGGAGTAGGGAAAAATAGTGCCCCTTTGGGGCCTTGGATACCACTGTAAAAAAAACAAGTAATATATGCATAAACAAAGCTATCTGTAGTTGAGGAATATCAGAAACCACCATTTCAGATGCACTGCAGACTTTACATTAAATAATGAAAACAGTATTTCAAATTTTTCCTTGCTATAGTTGTTGATATCTTGATGCTAACTTTATAAAGACGTGAAGAACGTGACTAAAAGGGCATCTTAAAATCGATGAAATACATCATAGTGTGCATTAGGTGATGACAAGCAGAAATGAGAACCACAGAGGCAGGCAGTGTGTACCAAGAGGAAGTGTCTTGCATTGATGTCATCAGAAAACAATAGACATATTGCATAGGACCTAGTCCTTTATTCATGTGGCACATTGTGGCTTTACTGAAAGATACATCATAAGCTCAGTTATGAAGATCTTTTATTCTGTCTAATTGAACAACTTTTAGAGTCTCTGTTTGATATTTTGGATATCAGTAATGTTTACCAAAGTAACTGAACTTAAAAATATTCTGCATATGCATGCTATAATTACTTTCATGATTCTATTCCATAACTACAGAAATTACTTCATCTAATTTCTTTATAAATTAAGAATATTAATTAAAATGTAAGTACATTATTGATTCCTTCCCTTCCTTCAATTTCTTTCATCCCCCACTCACTCTCAAATTAATGACTTCTTTTTCTTCTTATTGTTAAAAACACTCATATATTAACTCTCCTTAGTGTTGTTGTGGGTATATGAATTTTGGGCTAAATGCTTGATATTGAGTACCAGTTAATGTGTACACCCCCATAAAAGACTAATTCTCATTCTCAGTAATCATTAGTAGCCTATAGTTGTTTCTATAGGAAGGGTTTCATGAATATGTTGGCTATGCTTTATGCCAACTTGACAAAAGCTTGAAAGGAGAGATGCTCAATTGAGAAAATGCCTCCATAAAATCTAGCAGTAAGACATTTTCTTAATTATAGATTGTTGTGGCAGGGCGGGGGGGTGGGGAGGAGAGACATCCCACAGTGGGTGGTATCATCCCTGGGCTGGTGGTCCAGGGTTCTATAAGAAGACTGAGTAGGCCAGGATGAACAAGCCAGTAAACAGCACTCCACCAGGGCTCTGCATCAGCTCCTGCTTCCAGGTTCCAGACCTGCTTGAGTCTTGTCCTGACTTCCTCCAAGAAGAACTAGGATATGGAAGTGTAAGTTAAATAAACCCCTCCCCTACTTCCTTTTAGTCATGCTATTTCATTCCATCAATGGAAACCCTAACTAAGACATTGATATTTCCCCCATTCACATTAAAATGTGTTTGCAGGTCCTTCATAGGCAGCCATATTGTTGAGGCATCATGGGTGTATATTGCTTGTCTTCTCTAAAAGAAACAATCTCCCAACAGGAGTCCAGATCCTCTGGCTCAGACAAACTTTCTTTCTTTCTTTTTTTCTTTTTTTTTAATTGAATATATTCTTCATTTACATTTCAAGTGTTATACCCTTTCCCAGTTTACACCCTCCCCGAAAACCCCCAATCCATCCTCCCACCCCCTGCCTCCAAGAATATGCTTCTCCACCCAACCCACTCCCACAACCCCCCACTCCCACCCCCACCCCCACCCCCCAATTTCCCCACCCTGGGGCATCTATTGAGCCTTCACAGGACCAAGGACTTCTCCTCCCACTGATGCCCAACAAGGCATTCTTCTGCCACTCTTTTGACTGTAACCATGTGTACCCCCTGTTTGATGGCTTAGTTCCTGGGAGACCTGGGGCATCTGCTTGGCCCACATCATCGTTGTTCCCATGGGGCTGCAAACCCCACAAGCTCCTCCAATCTTCCCTCCAACTCCTCCATTGGGAATCCCTAGTTCAGTCCAATGGTTGCCTGTTAGTATCCGCCTCTATCTGTAAGGCTCTGGCAGGGCTCCTCCAAAAGACAAATATAACAGGCTCCTTTTGATATGCACTTCTTGTCATCCATAGTAGTTTTGGGGTTTGGTGACTGTTTATAGGATGAATCCCCAAGTAGGACAGTCTCTGGGTGGCCTTTCCTTTAGTCTCTACTCCACACTTTGTCTCCATAGTTGTTGCTATGAGTATTTTGTTCCCTTTCTTAGAGGAACCAAAGCACCCCTACTTTGGTCTTCCTTGTTCTTGAGCTTCCTGTGGTCTGTGAATTATAACTTGTTTATTTTGAGCTTTTGGGCTAATATCCAATTATCAGTGAGTGTATACCATGTGTGTTCTTTTGTGGTTGGGTTACCTCACTCAGGATGACACTTTCTAGTTCCATCCATTTGCCTAAGAATTTCATGAATTCATTTTTTTTGATAGCTGAATAGTACTCCATTGTGTATATATACCACAATTTCTGTATCCATTCCTCTGTTGAAGGACATCTGGGTTCTTTCCAGCTTCTGGCTATTATAAAAAAAGGCAGCTATGGGCATGTGTCCTTATTACATGTTGGAACATCTTCTGGGTATATGCCCAGGAGTAGTATAGCTGGGTTTTCTGGTTTGTTCAATTTTCTGAGAAACCACCAAACTGACTTCCAGAGTGCTTGAACCAGTTTGCAATTCCACCAGAAATCGAGAAGTACTCCTCTTTCTCCACATCCTCTCCAGTATCTGCTATCCCCTGAGTTTTTCACATTAGCCATTCTGATTGGTGTGAGGTGGAATCTCAGGGTTGTTTTGATTTGCATTTCCCTGATAACTAAGGATGCAGAACATTTATTTAGGTGATTTAGAGCCATTTGGGTTTCCTCAGTTGAAAATTCCCTGTTTAGCTCTGTACCCCATTTTTTGACAGGGTTATTTGACACTCTAGAGTCTAACTTCTTGAGTTCTTTGTATACACTGAATATTAGCCCTCTATCGGATATAGGATTGGTAAAGATCTTTTCCCAATCTGTTGGTTGCCATTTTGTCTTATTGGCAGTTTCCTTTGCCTTACAGAAGCTTTGCAGTTTTATGAGGTCCCATTTGTCAATTCTTGTTCTTAGAGAATAAGTCATTGGTGTTCTATTCAGGAAATTTTCCCCTGTGCCCATGTGTTCAAAGTTCAGACAAATTTTCTTCTCCTTCTTCTGAGATAACGTCCTGAGCCTTATGAAGGAGAATAGTGTTTCAGATGTATCCATTAGATTTGGCCCACCACAATCAGTCCTTTTTTGTGGTTTGACTAGTTGTTGTTTCCTGTAATGGCCTCTGTCTCTTTCAAAGAGACACTTCTTTGATGAGGGTTGAGAACTACAAATATCTGTCTATACAAGGATGTACAGTTAGGAATTATGCTCATAAGTAAAGTGGTTTGAAAAGGTTCCTTCCTAAGATTCAGAACTTCAATATCTAGGAGTACTTGTCTAGGTTTTCAGTCCCAAGCCCATTTTTACTTCTACTGAGGAGTCCTTAGATGTGAGTGCTGGCTGCTACCAAAATATTAATAGGCTATTGTACCTTTAGAAACAGCATATGATACTTTTCATTGCTGTGGTTCACGTCACAGCTAGGCAGGGACATTAATTGCATCCCTCTCTGGGATGCTTGTGGAGCACCTTATAACACTATGAGAGCTAGATTTCAGGGGGGAGTTTCAAGTCAAATCCAGCTCTAACCTTCCAAGTGCTGTGACCAAAGTCTGTGGTGTCTTCAGTAATAGGGAAATGCCTTTGACCTCAGAAAAGGAACCAAGGGTTACAGCAAAAAACTATTGTTTTGGAAATCTCTTGCTCTACCTTGACCAACAACTTGAAAGGACATTTCTTGTGCCTAATTTAATGATTTAGACTTTAATCCTAGCACTTGAGGACCAGAGGCAAGTAGATTCTTACTAAGTTCATGATTATTTTGGTCTACATGGTGAATTCCAGGTTAGTCAAGGCAATATACTAAGACTCTCCCTTCAACAACAACAACAACAACAACAACAACAACAACAACAACAACACATACATTCTTCATGTCAGAACATTACTTTCTCACCACTGCCGGGATACTCACAGCACTCCTTTATTTTGTTGTTGGTGGTGGTGGTAGTGGTGGTGGTGGTGGTGGTGGTGGTGGTGGTGGTGGTGGTGTGTGTGTGTGTGTGTGTGTGTTTATTTTACATTTTCGAGTTCTATTTGTAAGGAATCTGGCTCCCACAGAATAACTGTTCCTTGAATGTCTGAGCTCTGACTTAGCCAATGCCTGACACCTAGAAGGGCCTTATTATGCTTGTTGATTGAGTGAAAGAATCAACTTGAGTAAGCCAGTCACAGAGCAACTGCTGACTCCACCCGCATGAGAGAACTGGAGGAGTGTAATCATCCAAGTAGGTGACACAATCATGTTTTCCAGAGGCCAAAGGGTAAAGAAGTAAAGCTATTCAACTAGTGTTCATTTTTATCAGGCAAATGAGTTCAAAGGCAGTGACCCCCTTTGGAAGTCAACTGACCTTTACAGAGGGATGGCCTAAGATCCCTAGAAAGCACAGATGTTTACATTAAGATTCACAACAGTAGTAAAATTACAGTTATGAAGTAGTAACAAAAACTAATTTTTATAGTTGGGTCTCTACAACATGAGGAACTGTATTAAAGGGTAATGGCATTTCAAAGATTAAGAACCACTGTTCTAGTATATAGGGATAAGGTGTAGCACTTACAGCATTATTATAAGCTGGAGCAAATTCAAATTCTGTTAGGTAGGGAGATCACATAAGTTTTCTTACCATAAAAATAAAGCTAGATTAGAAGGAGCTTTTGCGAGGCTTTCTATGTGTCTATTCCCTTACTTGAACAAACTGCTCAAATTGCACACATCAGCTCCTTTTGATTTTTGTTTATTAATTATGCCTCAGCCAAGATGCTTTGCCAGTCTAAATTGTTAGATTGGTTCCTAGTAAATGTCTTCATGCTTGTCTCTGTCTTTGCAATGCATAGAGAAATCTATCCATTCACTCCACTGAAGCTTCACTGGGCAGGAAATGCCATTACCCTGAAAAAAGAACATTATTGCTTTCTGTAATGCACAGGGAAATCCTATGAAATACATAGATAAGGACTCATCTTGGGCTTTCTCCATCTTTGCCATATGGAAGACCCCTTTCCAGTAGGATTTGCATGTGCTATCTCAGCAGCCTACAGTTGCTAGCCTTACAGTGGTCTAAAGGGACTGAAATGCTTCTTGACAGTCTTGTTAGAATGCCAGGATTCACATCCTCCACCCTGCCAGAGTGTCTAACTCTTAGGTAACGCAAAACAACATGGGATGCTTGTTTTTAAACCTTATTTAGAAGAGCATGCCTTGTGTGAGCATGAGGTCAGCCTTCGGCTCAGTAGCTGACATACCAATTTGCTCACTCAGTGATCCTCTAAAAGTGATTTAGCTGCTTTTCTACATTGGGAACTGAGTAGGATTTAAAAAAAAAAAAAATATCCTCAACTCAAATTCTTGTTGAAATCTTGAAGTCTCTCTAAGCAAAACCAACCTTCTTCTGGATTCAAAGGTCAAAAATGCTAAAAAAAAAAAAAAAAAAGAAAAAGAAAAAGAAAAAAGTCAAGATTCAAGTTCAGGCAACCAGGTGCCAAAATCAACACCACTTCGATGTAAATGTGCTGCCAGAGAAGTAGAGCTCCAACATCAGACTTCTGTGTCATTCTAGCCTGCCTGTGAAGAGTAGAAGATGGAAAAGGGAGAAAACAGGTCAAGAAATCAACAGACTGCATCATGTTGCATAGCCAAGTCACTATTTCATAGCCCTTCAATACAGTTGACCAGTTTCTGCACTGTACTAAGAGAGCCAGATCCTGCATCAACAAGATGCTAGTAGTTTATCGCCCAGGAGCTCCAAGCAAATCAGGATTTGAAGCACAGACAAAAATCATTCTTTGGCCTATGATTTCCAAGAGCTTGCTTACAAAGGGTAGAACATGTTTTTTAATGAAATGTTTTATGAAAACAACCATCAGAATTTGACAGGCTGCAGAAGTTTTGAAAAAGTCTAGCGTTTAGAGTATCTTTAATTTGGTGTCCATTTCTTTCTAACTGTCCTATCTTGGACTAGCACTGGGTCCTCTGTGTATTTATTTGGTTCTTATTTTGATCATTTATATAATACACAAATAGATTATTAACCATGTTTGAGTCTGTCAACCTCTTATTTTATTGGGATATTCAGGTGATTAATAGTCACACAATATTTATCAGTCTCCAAGAGCTATGGAAGTGTTAGCTATTATTTAGATGGCAAAGTGATTCCATGGACATAAATATGAGATTACAAAATACTTTATGAAAAAGTATATTATTTCTTTTTATCTGTGTGTGTTTACAAATGTGCCTGTGTGTGTGTGTGTATGTGTGTGTGTGTGTGTGTGTTTGCAGGTACACATGTGCCACAGTATACCTGCATGTATGGTCCTGCAGGCAACATTGGAGGACAACTCCAATGTTAATCTCACCTGCTACCTTATTTGAGAGAGTCTTTTATTTGAAGCTGTAGACACCAGGCTAGGTTGTGTGTACAAGCTTCTAAAGATTCCTCTATTTCTACTTCTCACCTTATTTTAGGAGTGTGGGGATTAGTTATGTATCTTCTACCATGTTCAACATTTGTATGATTCTGGGGATCTGACCTCATGTCTTGATATTCACATGGCAAATATTTACTAACTGAACCCTCTCTGTAGCTAGGAGATAATTTCCTCAGTTCGAATGCTAACTAGGTCTGACCCTCCTTAGCTCCCTAGATCAGAAAAGAGCTGGCATCTTCAGAGCCTTATGGTCATACACTAGAAACAAATGATCATTCTAATTTTGTAGAATGGAAGAAACCCTGTCCACAATCATCAATATAGTTTGGTACCATCTTTCGCAGGCCTTTCTCTTGAAGGAAAAATGTCCGTTATCTTTATTCTAAGAACAATGGGTGTGACATAGTAGGTACAATGAGGTACATATTAGTTTCTTTAAATGTCATACAGATTTGCTTCCAGGAAGCACTAATATAAAGTAGGGGGAAAAGGAATGGGTTACAAATGGTGTCTTAAGCTGTTATCTATGGTCAAAACCTTTGAACCTCTACTTCCCAAAAGACAATAGTGCCTATTATTCACACCATGTGTTCTTGCCCTAAGACCACCCCTTTATTCCTCCACCATTTCAAACACTAGTGATTACAGCCTCTTGCAGCTTTGTCTATTTCCCTTCTGATGGGACCAAACTCCCTGCAGTACCTGTTATTTGTTATCAATTGTGATCCACCCACCCCATTCTCATCCACTCCCAGACCATGAGTAATCTTTCTCCTGTCTGGGATACAGCTCCTCTTGTATTTTCCTCTCAAAACTCCTCTAGTTCTTCCAAACAACTGTTTCTCATGAAACCTTTATATATACCTTTATATAATTGCAAGAACTCCCATCTTATCTTCTAAAGTAAACTCTTTACATAAAATTCCATGTCTATGCTGTCTGACCATTACATTTATGAATCCTTTTGGAAAGCACGTAACAGTACAGAGAAAACTCCGAAGAAGAGATCAGGGAAGAGGTAATGTGCATACATAGATATCCAAGGCAGTAGGTTGAACTGTGACGAGTGAGAGTTTCTAGGTTGTAGGCACTTGGGGACACTTAAATCCTAACCAACTTGACTTCCAGGATCTTGGGATAGTTTGTGTTTTAGGAATCTAGTTTTCTTTTCTTTTTCTATTTTTCCTGTTAGGTAAGTGGCCATTGGAAAATGCCCATTCTTTACAATTATAAACATTTCCTTGGCAGCTGTGTTGACATAGCTCAAAGTACAACTCTAGTCACTTGGCAATAAATTTTATTGAAGATAGGAACTAATGCCTGTGGGGAACTAAGGCTTTCCAAACATTAAGTGTTTCATGCACATTTGGCAGGGGATGGACATGTAGAGAAGACACCAAAGGTGGATGTTGGCATTACCTTCTCCATTTTCAAGACGGAAGCAAGGAAGCACGATGAAATAAGATGGAGCTATTGAGCAAGTGAGCTAGGTTGCAAAAGTAAACAGTCTAAGATCATAGCCTCAACTCATGAGCACCACACCCTATTGTTCTTGGTCTACAAGGTCCCAAAATGTCTTCATCAATAGGCTGCAGGTCTCCATGACATGTTATTCAAGACTTTTCTTATATCTGTTGGTTTAAGAACAAAATGTAAATGGTCAACAACAGCAGCACCAACAAAAAAATCCCCTCTTGCACACTTCCTCCTTGGCTTACAGTTGGAACTTCTGCTTTTGTGTTCCTTTCATCTCTCCCACAGCTAACAACCAGTAAAGCAGGAGCAAAGCTTCCTTCCGACACAAACCGTGGTAAGTGGTAAGTACCAGGCTGTTAGGAATCCACCAAGCTCCTGAATCACTCACTGTTTGCTACTTCCTCAAACAAGTGTCTCTTTGAGATTCTAGAGTGAGTCAGTCTTACATCCCATACCTGCCAGGGAGAGTCAGCTGCCTCATTCTCTGAGCTGCCAGGAAGTTCAGGATTTCCAAGGGTAAAAGCAGCCACCAACCGGGTTAAAGTAATAATGCACAAGCGACCAGGCAACAACACTCATTTACATAATGTGGAAAATTCAGTAACCTGGGGAGGAACCCCAGAGAGTTAAATATTGAAGTATGAGAAACAATGATACAACAATGTTACTGTTAACCTTTATACAAACATCTCTTTAAAATGGAATAGCAAAAGCCTGGAGAGATGGCACAGTGGTTAAGAGTACTCCCTGCTCTGTTCTGTTCCAAGCACTGCCATTGGGTTTCTCACAATTGTCTGTGTAACTCTAGCACCATGGTATCAGACACCCTTGACCTCCTCTAACACCACAACACATGTGGCACATGTCCATATAGACATACACTCATATACCTAGATACAAATAAAAATAAAATTGAAAAAATATCAAAAAACAAAATCCTCTGCAGAAGAGGGGATAGGAAGATTATGAGAGCCAGAGGTGGTGGATGACGCCATAGAAGAAGCATCTTCTAGGTGCACAGGATTGATACACATACGAACTCAGAAAACTGTGGGATCACATAAGACCTGAACACATTCAAACAAGACAAAAATACCAGCATTGAAAAGGAGAAGTAGATACAAAGACAGGAAGCTATTTTCAGTTGATACCTATTGGGAAAGGGAAAATCAGTTCTCTCCAATAGAACGTTACTGGGAATAGCAACCATACTCCAGGGCAGGTTTAATGCCCGGAAGTAAATAGTTGATCAACACAAAACACAGTCTCCATGGTTTTTGAGTATGTTTTGATGTTTGGTTTATCTTATTTTTTTGTTTTTTTTTTGTTTTGTTTTGATTTTCTTTTCTTTTGAAACAGAGAAAACAAGAACATAACACTGGGTAGTTAATGAGATGGATAGAATCAGGGCTATTTTTGGGAAAAGGGATGAATATGATAAAAACATTTGATGCTAATTTTTATTCTTTTAAATAAAAAGTACATTGGTGTACATATTTAATCCCAGCACTTGGGAGGCAGAGTCAGGAGGATCTCTGAGCAAGTGGCCAGCCTGGTCTACAGAGCAAGTTCCAGGACAGAAAGGGCTACATAGTGAGATCCTGTCTAAAAGAAAAAACAATGTATTATATGGATCTATAAAATTCTCAAATAATTAAAAAAAAGAAAGAAAATTGAAAATTATAAGCCCCCTAACTCTTTAAGCAGCAAAAATATTCACCCCATTCTAAATCAATTTTCCCTCTGGATTACAAGCTGTGCACTTTCTGAAACTGAATATGAACTTGGTATGACCTTGCATACATGTTTTTGTTTTTCCTTCTAGCAGGACCCCTTTTACTTTTAGACTTTATCTTGCTAAGAAAACATTTCTCTTTTTTTGCCACAAATTGAAGTTGAAACAAATACTTCATCCTTTGTGGACCCAGCCTTTGGTCCCTCTGTGCTGAATGTCCCAAATGACTTAGAAGTTCAAGCACTCCTTTGTCTTTTTTGGAGCCCACCCTAGTAAGAGAAGCAATGTGCCCTTTGAGAGAAGAAAGCAAAGCCCGGATAACACCCTTCCTAGCGGACATCAGGAGGTGACCTTGACTGCTCTCAGGTTCCCCTCTTCTCACATTCCTAGCCTCCAGCCAGTGCTGTGTGGTGCTTAGAGCAATTTGAGACGTCAAGAGTGATTGTAAAGTCTGAGGAGGAATAGCAGGGACAGAAGTTGGTGAGCTTTTCATTTATGCATCATTGTTTATCGTCTTCCAGAGCCAAAGCCCCATCTTTTTCTTTTCTCCAGATGCTAACCTGGGCTATTTTCTGCCCACAAATCTCTTCCCACTCACTTCTCATTTGCCCTACTCAATCTTACCTCCTTTTCCTTCCTTCCTTCCTTCCTTCCTTCCTTCCTTCCTTCCTTCCTTCCTTCCTTCCTTCCTTCCATTCTTTCATCCTTCCCTCACTTCCTCCCTCCTTCTTTTATTCCTTCCTTCCTTCCCTTGTTCATGCCTTCTTCCTCTTTTAGCCTCTTTCCTTCTTACCTCCTTCCTTCCAACTCTCTGTCCTTCCTTCCCTTTCTTCCTCCCTCCATTTCTTCCTTCAGTCCTTCCTCATTCTGTCTTTCCTCTAAAGCCCCTGTTGATTTGGAAATTGAAATTCTTCCACCAAATCCTCCACAAGTGGTAGAATTACAAGCATGTATGGCCATGGCCAGCTTCAACATTTTTCTTTAAGACTTAATACAAATACAAATTCTTGATGACAACTCTCTGACCTGTCTGACCTGTGTACACTCTAGTCCTGTTGACCTACTCTCTGCAAGGATGACGTTTGAGTTATTTGTGATGTCGGCTCCTTGGGAAGAAGCCGGAAGTCCAAAAGCAAGTCAGTCCATTCTGAAGCTTTGTTTCTTAATATAAGTGGGACCTTCTGGTGGAAACTTTGGGTATTCAAGGTGCAGAATTGGTTACATTGTGCACTTTTAATAGGGAAATCTTGCCTTCAAGAAACAAAGGTTGCTGTTAAAAGTTAAAGCATGTTAAAAACCAGTTGGAGGCAACTTCCTGACAATGCAGTGACGGTATCAGCATGTGAGCCTGACAAATCTTTTTTTAAAAAAACTCTAAATCACATCTTTTTTTCCTCTTTTATTGGATACTTTCTTTATTTACATTTTAAATGTTATCCCCTTTGCAGGTCTCCCCTCCTGAATCCCCCCATCCCATCCCCCTCCTCCTTATTCCTTCCTTCCTTCATCCTTTGTGGACCAAGCCTTTGGTTCCTCTGTGCTGAATGTCCCAAATAGCTTAGAAGTTCAAGCCATTCCTTTGTCTTTTGGAGCCAGGGGCCTCTATCAGGGTGCTCCCCCAACCACCCACCCACTTCGATCTTCCTGCTCTGGCATTCCCCTACACTGGGTCATCAAAACCACTCAGGCCCAAGAGTCGCTTCTCCCACTGATGTCCAACAAGGCCATCCTCTGCCACATGTGAGGCAGGAACCCTGGGTTCGGTTGGTGATCCAGCCCTAGGGAGCTTCGGGGGTGGGTCTGCCCAGTTGACACTGTTGCTCCCCCATGGAGCTGCAACACCCCTCAGCACCTTCAGTCCCCTCTCCTACTCCTCAATGAGGGAACCCCGCACTCAATTCAGTTGTTGGCCACAAGCATCCACCTGTATTTGTCAGGCTCTGGCAGAGCCTCTCAGGAGACAGCTCTATCAGGCTCCTGTCAGCAAGCACTTTCTGGCATTCACAATAACATCAGGATTTGGTATCTGTATATGGGATGGGTCTTCAGATGGGGCAGTCTCTGGATGGCCTCTCCTTCAGTCTCTGCTCCACACTTTGCCTCCGTATTTCCTTCTGTGAGTATTTTGTTTCTCTTCTAAGAAGCACAAAGCATCCACACTTTGGTCTTCTTTCTTCTTGAACTTCATATGGTCAGTACATTGTATCTTAGTTATTCTGAACTTTTGAGCTAAATCTACTTATCAGTAAGTACACACCATGTGTGTTCTTTTATGACTGGGTTACCTCAATCAGGATGATATTTTCAAGTTCCATCCATTTACCTGAGAATTTCACAAAGTTTTTAATAGCTGAGTAGTATTCCATTGTGTAAATGTACCACATTCTCTGTATCCATTCCTCTGTTGAGGGACATCTGGGTTGTTTCCAGCTTCTGGCTATTATAAATAAGGCTGCTATGAACATAGTAGAGCATGTGTCCTTATTACATGTTGCAGCATCTTCTGGGTATATGCGCAGGAGTAGTATAGCTGGTTCCTCAGGTAGTACTATGTCCAATTTTCTGAGGAACCACCAGACTGATTTCCAGAGTGGTTGTGCCAGCTTGCAATCCCACCAGCAATGGAGGAGTGTTCCTCTTTCTCCACATCCTCATCAGTGTCTGCTGTTACCTGAGTTTTTGATCTTAACTATTCTGTCTGACCTGAGGGGATCACTATACCTAACCTCAATCTGCACTACAGAGCAATAGTGATAAAAACTGCATGGTATTGGTACTCTGTCAGGCGGATAGATCAATAGGATAGAATTGAAAATGCAGAAATGAGCCCTCATACCTATGGTCACTTAATCTTTGACAAAGGAGCTAAAACTATCCAGTGGGAAAAGACGGTATTTTCAACAAATGGTGCTGGTTCAACTGTCAGTCAACATGTAGAAGAATGCAAATTGATCCATTCTTATCTCCCTGTACAAAGCTCAAGTTCAAGTGGATCAAGGACCTCTACATAAAACCAGATACACTGAAACTTATAGGGGAGAAAGTGGGGAAAAACTTGAAACACGTGGGCACAGGGGAAAAGTTCCTGAACATAACACCAAAAGTCTATGCTCTAAGATCAACAATCAACAAATGAGACCTCATAAAATTGCAAAACTTCTGTAAGGCAAAAGACACTGTTAATAGGACAAAATGGCAACCAACAGATTGGGAAAAGATCTTTACCAATCCTACATCTGATAGAAGGATAATATCCAATATATACAAAGAACTCAAGACGTTAGACTCCAGAGAACCATATAACCCTATTAAAAAATAGCAAACAGAACTAAACAGAGAATTCTCAACAAGCACCTAAAACAATGTTCGACATCCTTAGTCATCAGGGAAATACAGATCAAAACAACCTTGAGAGACTGGCAAATCTTATTTCCTAGAATTTAAGTGTTTCTTGCTTTAAGAACCAAGCTAGCCTAACAGCCTACTCCTTAGTCTATATTGCATTAAGATAAATTTACATTTTATTCTATGTGGACAATAGCAGCCAAGAATGTGGTAAGTATTGGCTTAAAGCACGTCCATATTTTTTAAGCCTTTGTATAAACACAGAACCCCTCCCCCTTATATTTAAGATCACTACTTCAGACTTGACTTTCACCTGTGCAGGATTCCGTTCTGATTCTAGAAACACGGGTTAGTTGGATGGAGGCTCTATAGTTCCAATCTTCTTTTGTATCTTCTTACATTTGGTCCAGTTCACTTGTTTGGCAAATTGCCCTCATAACTTGCCAGTAAAGGAAAGCTATAACTTCATCAAAGCATTAGCACATGTTGGTTGACAATTTGTTATCCAATTGCCAATAAGTATATATGAATATGCACATTTCTCTGATAAGAGAAGCTAATTTTTACTTACTTCTAACTCTAGGGTGCTCTAAAGATATCCCAAACACTTAGCAGTTCTGCATAATGAAATTAATTGAATTTCAGCTTCAGAAAACTCTTCCATCTAGTAAAGGCAGCAGAGATAATGAGAAACATAGACTTGGAAATTAAACTGTGCAGTCCCAAATCTGGCTGCTGATGGTCTGTACATTAGCTAACTTCTCTAGACACAGTCTTATTACAGAAAAGACAACAACGGTACCCGTGTCCATGAAGCTGTTATGTGTGAAATACTTGAGCGGCATTTATAGACTGTGAGCATTCAAGATGGTGCTTTTGTTTGAGCAAATAATAAATAACAAGTATATGAAAAAATATATAGATACTAAAAATAAAAATTAAAACAATCCCACATTGTCGCATCAGCCCCTAGCAGAAGTGTTTCACTTTGGATATCTTTCTGTTGTTTTCTTTGCTTACTCTTTTTTTCAGCTTTTTTTTCCTTGTGTTGGGAGCAGAACTCAAAGCCGTGTGAACACTCTGCTTTACTATGGCGCCTTATCATCAACTTGCCTTAGTGTCTTTCTATAAACTGATGAGTAAAAATTATATGTATTTATGTTGTACTGTGTAATGACTTAATATGTGTTTACATTGTATAATAGCTTGTCTATCTTTTTAAATATCTATTATTCCTTGAGGATGAAAGTGTTCAAACTACATTTTGACAAGACTGGAATATACAGTATAACAGCTTTTCATTTTTTACATTTAGGTTTCTAATATTCTTCTGTTCATTTTCAATGCTAATTAAAAGTAGGATCAAGGAAGCTAACTATTACTAAGAGCTACAGAAATTTAGAGTGCTTTAGGACCCAAAAACTGTCGCATTACTTGGCTCTGCTAGAATCTTCATGTAGTATGGATGAATTCATTCAAAGACAGGAATATTCACATTTATAAATAAAATCCAGTGGCTAGAGACACTAGGAGACATAGTGACTTCATGAAAGACACTTTGGTTATAAATGATGGAATTGAAACTCATTTTTCCATCTCTCAGGACCTAAGGGTTTAATGAGGATCATCCTGGTATGAGCTACCTGGTGGTCCTTCTGCTTCCTGTTTCACATTTCCATCACAGGAAGTAATCCTTTCCCTGTGTATCCAACTATTTCTCTCACATTTAAGATGTATCAATAGCTTACTACTTTCTATGGAAGAACTGGCTACAGTTTGAGTTGAGATATTGGCTTTTGAATACTCAGGAGATGGCTAAGTAAACATTATCTGAGTACATTAGTAGTGTTTTAAATCTTAGGTAGTCTTGGTTTTCTGATTTGTTTATGTTGTTTATTCACTGAACATTAGGTGACTTTGTTTCCTTCTTGTATTAGTTTCTCTTCTCATTCTTGTAACCAAATACTTGATAAAAAGCAACTTAAAAAAAGGAAAGGTTCTTCTTAGCTCATAGTTTGATGATTTCATTGGCAGAAAGGCATGCTGGTACAGTGAGACTACTGATGTGTTTATAATAAGAAAGCAAAGAGATAAATGCTGGCCCTCAGTACAATTTCTCCTTTTTATTGAGTCAGAGGTCCCAGCCCATGAGATGCTGTGCCCACTTTCAGGGTGGGCTTTCTTCCTAAGGCAAGTCTTTCTGGAAATTTTTTCACAGATACACTGAGAAGTATGTTCCCATAGTGATTCTAAATTCAGTCAGATTGACAAGGAAGTTGATCGACCATGCCTCTTTAATTCAATATTCACACAAAGTAGTTCCTTTCAGTTCAAACTTTTGTAAACATACCTTGGTTGAAGAAGACATTCAGTCTTGTAGATTCTCTGAAAACTATCTCATCCTAGCTTCTGCTAGGATAGATTTAGTTAAGGAAGGTTCTTTCCTAGATAGAAACAGCTAATTGTCTATTAAAAGAATGGATCCCATATATCATATCTTCATTAGGTTGGCACCAAAAAATTCCACAGAGGTTTGTAGACAATAAGAGTTGTTAAATTAATGTGAGAGATGACCAGATTCTCCCAAGGAAGAGGTGGTCAAAATTTGATTTGAACAGGAGTTCTAAATAGCATGTTTTCTTTAACATGCTGTTTTTGTGAATATGTATTTGTTCAGAAGTCTCTGGGTGAATGTTCATTTGGAAAAACAAACCACTGTTTAATTAAGGAACCAATTCTTGGGACTGTGTAGCCACTAAGATGGATATCTGGATTTCAAGAAATTTCAGTTGGAGTAATTGCAGTGATTGGCAGGAAAGGTCATACACTGTGTCAATATGAAATCATACCTCTTTAGCTGATTGGAACAGAGCTCTCTGTTATGGACTGCAAACCTATTTTGTCCTGATTCTATAATACGCATCTCCAGAGATTCTATAAATTTGGCAATGATTTGTAGCTTAGCACATGGTTTTTATTGTGTCTATGCTTGAATGCATTGCATGGTCCTCAGACTTTGACGTGGTGAGATTTAGAAAAGATATAACCCACATAAAATATAATGGTCATGTCATACTGCTATAGGCTGAATGTTATATCCTCCCCCCCTCCAATTTTTATTTTGAATCTAGTTACCCGAATGAAATGATATTAGAAAAAGTAAATTAGTTAGGTTTTCTATTGCTGTAAAGAGATACCAGGACCATGACAACTCTTATAAAGGAAAACACTCAGTTGGGACTGGCTTACAGGTTCAGAGGTTCAGTCCATTATCATCATGCCAGAAACATGGCAGCACACAGGCAGACATGGTGCTGGAGAAGAAGCTGAGAATTCTACATCTGGATCCGCCGGCAGCTGTACATGAATGTCACATTAGTCGTGGCTTTGGCATCCTTTCCCAGTGACCACTGTCTCCAACAAGGCCACACTTACTCCAACAAGGCCACACCTCCTAATAGTGCCACCCCAACTCTGTATGGACCTATGGGGGCCATTTCTATTCAATCTACCACAAGGAGTATTGGTGGAGGTAATTACGTTCTGAAGAGAGAGTTCAGTTTCTTGAAGTCATAGCATCCTTCCTACTACATAGATGGTCCTCACCCATTCTCACGATCTTCCAGTGCTCATTCTCCAAGACTTTCTCTGCCTTCTCACCACCTGCTAACAGGTTAAATTTTAGAGCTCAACTTTAAAGTCACACGAGTTCAGAGGTTCTCTTTTTAATGTATTTCTTTCTACTTGGCACATATCACTGATTATATTTTTCTGAGATTGACTGATTAATGTTCAAACAAATCATTATTTTGACATACAAGTCACATGAACATTGAGTCACTCCAATGTAGTAGCTACTTATCCCAATACTTGAGAACAGAACCTAGATCAGATAGAGACCAACTCCATCAAAAAAGAACTTTAGTTGATTTTGGTGTTTTCATATATTTTGTAAATAATGTAATGTAAACAAAAAACAAAAAAATTCCGTCCAATTCTCAACACACTATACAATGCCTTAAAAATCAGAAAATAGAAGTTTATAATATTGTTCATGGAGAGACCAGCAAACATGAATGAAAAGATCAGATCTGTACCCTGTTAGCACTGTGATTTTCTTTCTATTGTTCTGTTTGAAGGTTCTTCTAGGTAACAGGGAAATAACAAGGAATATGTTCTTATTCTTCAAGTTAATGTTCTTTTTATTTGCACAAATTCAAAATGAGTTATTCTTGATTTTTCAGTGGGAGAAGGTTAAGCATGCAATGTTTCAAACATCTGATCAGTCACCTTGTCACCTCAGAGCATGACCTGTCTCTCAGATCACCTAAATCAATCATTGTCTGGGTTGCAGCTATTCCGATTATGATGGTGGTTATAAATGATTTCTTATATCAGGTACTGAGCTGTTGTGCCAAAACGATGAATTGCTCCTGAATGGGAGGCACCCAGTGTTCAGGTACCATTTTTCTAAGTGTTAGAAATGACTGGTCTAGAGGGCAGAGAGATGGGTAAAGCTGTTGGGCATAGTCAGCATCATGGGCAGTGAAAATCTTTTAACATAGGACTTTATTTAAAGATTTCAGGGGAATGAATCTGTGTTATGTATGAAAAGTAAGTACTTTGCCTAGAAAGCCAACATCATGCATACCTTGTTGCCAGGAACAGAGGTTAAATTTACAGGACTCTTGATTACTATCCCAATGGCCTCTGCCTGTGAGGGACCTCCCTGTCACAGGAAGATGAATGTAGTCTTCCAGGTTACCGTTCAAATGTGTCCCCTTGGGATTAGTTCCTATCTCCAGGTTCATTCCAATTAATTCTAGAGATGAACTGTAGTTTCAAGTGTTCAGGGCCTGCTCTCCACAGTGGAAGATCACTTAGGAATATCCCAAGGGGTTGGTCAGATTGGTACAGGAACATAACAAATGAAATGACCAATAACTCACACTCTCTTGTCAGTTTCCTGCTAGCAAATGATTAATGAAGAGCCCACAGTCAAAGTCTGAGATACATAGTCAATACCTGGTCTATTGTGTGATTCAAGATAAATGATGTTCCAATTTGTGTCAAATGACAAATGATAACCAAATTAGCATCACCATTTCAGCTAATTACCCTATTCCCACAGCCAAACACAATTATACTTTCTTTTTTCTGAATAGTTGCAGGGAGCTAGAAGCATGAGCTATAAACTTTAAGGATTACCTCAGGAAAATACAGGGTTCCTGCTCCCAGGAGCATAAATTCACCTCATGCTCCTACAAGTTTCCTAAGACCTCAAATAATAGTAACTAGCAACAATTAAAATATAATGAAAGCCTTAAGTCATGATGCAAGCCTGTAATCCCATCATTAAAAAAATGATTCAGACAATGGGATTCAGATTTTCAGGTTAGCCATGCCTACATAGGCAGTCCAACACAATCTGGACTACAGGAGACTGTCCAAAATTAAATAAGTAAAACACCTCTCCCCCCTCCACACATACACAACTTATCAAAAACTGTATGATATTCTTTTGAGTGTTTTTGTGCTTTATCCAAATCCCCATCTAAATCCTGAAGTAGTTCCAATCTATAAATTGATTAATACTGTATACAGATAAAGAAACTCCAATGACTTAGTCATTTGTCTGAGGCTACAGATGTAGAAAGATATGGAACTAAGGCTTAAAACTAGGGATCTGAACTAAAGGATTCCTACTTGGATTTCCCTAGACCAATCCCAACTGGAATCAAAGCCAGGCCTAGTGGTGAAGACCATAACTTTAGATCACAGTAGGTTGAGGTTGGGGACAGGGCAGAGTTCCAAGCCACCTGGGCCACACTATCTAACAGTGATGGCAGTAATAACCATGCAGAGGTCATAGCATGGGGTGATGGTCCAGTCAGTGAAGTGCTTGCAGTACTTGCAGTTCAGTCATGAGTACTAAAGTACGATCCCAGAGCACTCAAGGTAAAAACATAGATGGTGCATACCCATGTTTCCAGCACCGTGGTGGGGAAGACTGTCATGGTATCTGAAGCCTACATTCTGCAAAATTTGATATTGGTCAGCCCCAAGGATCCTTCCATCTCCATCACCCAAGTGCTGGAAAAATAAGGTACAGGGTAGGCATGACAATATGTGCCTTTAATCCTAATCCTGGGCTGGCAGAGGCAGACAGAGGCAGGCAGAGGCAGGCAGAGGCAGGCAGAGGCAGGCAGAGGCAGGCAGAGGCAGGCAGAGGCAGGCAGAGGCAGGCAGATCTCTGTGAATTAAAGGCCAGACTGGCTAAAGAATCAGTTCCGGGATAGGCAGAGCTACATACAGAAACCATATCTCCAGCAAGCAAGCAAGCAAGCAAACAAACAAAACCCTCTGACCTAGACACACACACACACACACACACATATACACCCCACACCACAAACTCTGATTTTAGTAGATATTTCCTATTAGTGCTAATTTACATTGTGTCCAGTTGTTATTTAAGTCTTACAACCTTCTATATTTAATATGACTTAAAATATTTCTACTTACTTTCTCCTTCTACAACACCTGGGTTGTTGTTGTTGCTGTTAAAGTAGAAACAGGTTTAGAAAGACATAAATTTTTTATAGTCTATATTTCAAAATGTAATACTTTTGGAGGGTGGAGTGGGGGGGGAGGAAAGGGAGTTAACTTAAATTTATAAGTCCATGTTATAACCCAGCATTGTGGAAAAGTCAGGGCAGGGGCTTCAAGCTTGTCACATCACATCCACAGTCAAGAGCTGGGAGAAAAGAATGCATGCATGTGTACTTGCTTCCTTGTATCTTAATTTCTGCACTTTTATACAGCTCGAGACACCCTGCCTAGGGAATGCTTCTGCCCACAGTGGGCTGAGTCCTCCCACGTCTATTTGTTAAGACAGAGCCCTACAGACAGACCCACAGGCCAAACCGTGTAGATAATCAATCTCTCATTGCAGCTGTCTTTCCAAATGATTCCAGGTTTTGTCACTACTGCATGCTGGCATTATGTTTCGAGAAAAATGCTTTCAGCTAATATCCCAGACAACTATTCCTGAACAGAAAGAATAGCCCTGCCACTAACATAAGGCTTGAAAGTTAACATTTAGATATGCTTGCATCTTAAGTGTTGTAACAGTCGAAACAAAAGCACAAGAAGTTAGTGCAGAATCAAACAGCTTTTCCTTCTTCCATGGTGTGTTAATGGGGTAAACTACTTTGAACTCATGCTAGGATGAGATCCACCCTGCTGTGAGGAGGTGACTCCTCCTCTTGTTGACCTAAGAATTTGCCCTACTCAGAAGGCATCTCACTAACCCTGCCCCTGATAAGGAAGCCAGTTCTGCAGGCAGTAATCATTCTGTAAGCAATCACGTTGTAAGCAGGTTTAAGTGACCACCTACAGCAGACTTGAGAGATGCCTGTGGCATCCTGGAACGGGAATTCAATTTGGAAACAATCACTTCTAACCAGTGAGAGGACTGATGGGCGGGACAAGAATCTTGTTTTGCAAATCTTTAAACTTGCCAACAGCAGAGGGCAGTGCAGAGGCGACTTAATAGGTGAAGAGGCATTAGACTAGAAGCTTAATGGTTAGGACTCCCAGGAGACAACACCCCTTTGGGAAGGAGGGTGCTGGGAAGGGAAGAGATGCTTGTGATGTTTTTCTACTCCAGGTACAAATAATTTATTCTTCTAGTTCTCCCTAGCTCCTGACAACCTCAGGCAAATATGAGTTGGACGAATAAATGTATTCTTCAATGGGTTCAGTACACTTTGCACATTAACGTCCATAAACTCTCAGCAGTGCTGAGGACAATGCCATCCCTATGCTATAGGGATTATTTCGGGAGCTCCAGGATCTTTGGGAAGGAGTTCAGACAATAGGCCAAACGAAAACCTCAGACTTCTCCCAGAAAGGGTACAATGACTGAGACATACGGCAATTGGCTGCTGAAGTTGAAATCTAGGGTAGAGGAGCCAGCGCCTGGAGGCTGCCCTGCGGCTCCCCCACGCATACCCAACCTCTCACCGCAGGTCACAGCTGCCCTGAGGCTAGCCGCTGGAAGCAAGAGGCTCCGAACCCTCAGAGTCAGCGGGCAGCTGCCGTCTTGTTCCGCCGCTCCGCGGGGGCTTTCTCCTTCCTTTCTTCTTCCTCTTCCCTTTACCGCCCCCCCCCCGCCCCCCCGCAAAAGTCAGTCATCCTCTCCTCCCCTGGCCCCACGCCTCCGCGCAGGATCCTCCCACTCCTCCGGCGCCTAAAGCGTTAACCCGGGAGCGTCCCGCAGCGCCCAGGGTTCCTAAAAAGGGAAGGTACACGGTTTTCCAGGGGGGAAAAGAGAGATCAAAGGCAGAGCATACTTCCTGTTGCCCAGACCTTATATAAAACGTCATGATCGCCTGGGCTGCAGAGACGCACCTAGCACTGGCCCAGCTGCTGCCGCCTGAGGTTTCCCGAGGACCACAATGAACAAATGTCTGTGCTGCGCACTCCTGGTGGTAAGTCCTCAGGCCGGAGGCTGCTGACCACCTGGGCTCGGGACCTCCCCTCCGGCTGATGGGGACCAAGCCCCTCAGGAGGGAGCTGGGGTTTGGTTGGAACAGGAAGCCTTTTTCTAGCTAAGGCAGGCTGCCCTGGAGAGTGAACGGCTTTTCCACTGAAAAGTTCCTGCTGAGTTTATGCAGATGGGAGAGAGACTTGGGGAAAGGAGTCTTAAGACTTTTTGCTTGGTTTTTTTTTTCTTTATCCATTTTATTTACCTTATCTATTTACTTACTTATATTATATGTAGAGCATCATACCTTCGCTTGACCTGACTTGTTTTTATTACTGCAGGTGAAGTGGACTGTATGGTGGAAAGAGAGGCCAGACTTTTTTGAAACGTCTGTAGAACAGTTTGGATGGGGGTGATAGTCTGAAACATTATCAGCCTAACTTACACATGGGTTATGGGCAATACAGAAAATATTCTCTTTATTTATCTGAGCAATTTACTGAAGTTCTATTAGTCTAGTTCTCAAGTTCAGCAGTGTGAAAAATATGAACAGACTAATGATAATGGTGTTGTAGAATATAGTTAAACAACCAGATCAGTTCAACAATAAATAAAGAAGGTTCAAACCTGTTTGGAAACATTGTTAAAACAAAACAAACAAACAAACAAACAAAAAACCCTCTTTTGTTAGCTTAGGCATTTGGAAAATTGTCATTTAGGTTTGTATACAAGTTTTTCCATACCCCAAATTTGTAGCCTCGTGAAGTTACAAATCAGACAGGGAAGTGTGTCTTTAAGTGAGAATGCACTAGAGTTAATGTTTGAACTTCAGCCTCCGGCTGCTCACATGGTGAGACCTGAAAACTATGTAATCTGTCCCTTAGAGTCAGGAACACGCAGACATGCATATGCAACAGCAAAGTCACCCAGGGAAAAATGGACAAGAGACTATACATAAATATGCCAGCCTCATGTGTGCATGGGCAGATACGTATGTGTAATACACATATCCACTAGTATGGATATATGGAGCATTTTCTAATTTTATTTTATTTTAGGTGTATGTGTGGTTTGTTTGTGTGTATGTCTGTGCACCACTTGTGTGCCTGGTGTTGCCTGAGGCCAGAGGAGGGCGTCAAGTCCCTTAGAAGTGGAGTGAGACAGTTGGGAGCTGCCATGTGGGTGATGGGAATGAAACCCGAGTCTCTGGAGGAGCAGCCAGTGCTCTGCACCACCGAGCAATCCCTCCGGTTCCACTAAGAAGAACTTTTTAAGAAGTGGAATTTTTTTAGAGAGAGTGAGATGGCTCTGTGGGTAAAGGCATTGCCAACCTATCATTATGAGTTCGATCCTTGGATCCCTGTGTGGAAGGAGAGAGACCTGACTCCTAAAAAGCATCCTCTGATCTCCACTCACACACTCTGGCACATGTGTCTCTGCATGGACGCACAGAAAATGAACGGAAGTCTCAAAAGAGGAAAGAGCACTGAGTGCTCGTACAGGTGTTAGCACCTAAATGCATTTATCACATGGAGCACTCGTGCGCTGGCACAAAGTTCTACAATTACATTATCAGTTCCTCCCACAGAGGTCTCTGCATCCTTCCCTTTTACCACTGTGTTCCTAGACAGAATAATAGATGGCACAAATTGGTTTGTCATGTTCTTAAACTTTATGTATGAACTTTATGTCGTTTTCACATTGACTCTTTCAGAGTTCTCATAGATCCATCACTAGTGTTGGATATGCAAAATTGCTTGCTTCATGACTCTATAAAACATTCCCTGTTCCTATGGCCTCATGAAAAATTTAATTAATTAAGGTTTTGGCTGGTATAAGTAACCCTGTGGTTAATATGGTGGGTTTTTTTTTTTTATTATTCTTTCCAACTTCTTGTATTCTGCCTTTGTATTTTGGATTTTCACTAAATAACATATACATTTCTCTTCATCACTGCTCCCAAATAGAAAAAAGATCATAATTTTATAGGTGGCCTATATAAGGAGATATGTATATCGATATTACTCATTTTAGATAATACAACATTATCAGAGGCCAAAGCTTTGAACATGTCTTGAATATATAAATGAATAGGAAGGATCTTGCTTTTTCTCTGGCTGCTAAGGTTGACTTTGTTTTATGAATGGTTGGAAATGGACACACTGTGCTTGCATTGAAGAGGCTGAATCTCTCCTGGTAAACAGAGAGGCGTGGCCGTAGGAACCTGAATCACTACAGATATTTGGCTTTGTCTGAGGTGTTGATTTAGATAGTGGAAACAAAGTTAGCATTCAGGTAGATATCGTTCCTGCCTTCTGGACCTGACAGCCTGTTGAAAGAGGCAGAGGTGGGACTAGGAGTGCTTGTTGCACCAGTTCCTAAAGAGGAAGCCCCAGATGACTGGGGAATTAAAAAAAAAAATTAGCCTTCCTTCGTGAGCTTATAAGGGAAGTTGCAGCACAGTGGTTCTCCGCTAGACCCAGTTCAAATATCCACATGCCACTGGCCTGAGGAACAATAGACTAACTGCAGTTCTTCCCTCTGGAGTTCCTGTGTTCTATAATATGGCTGCAGGGAAAGGATGTGCATGAATTATGAAGTTCCTATTTCTCATTAGCGCTACCCATATGACAACAGGTTAACTAGAGGATGATATAGAACTCTCTATATATTGGAAGTCCTGACCATACTCAGAGAACATAGGGATGACCTCCCATTCTCACTGTGAGGGAGCCAATAGGCATGCAATTTCTGGAGATGAAGACATCCAGGTGAGAGATGGAGAGGAAACCGTGCTGCGAAGTCTACTAGGTTCTTCTGTGAGAGTAGAAGGTAATCTGGTGAAGGAGAGGCGTGCAGCCCTTAGGTTAGCATTCCTAGGAGGTTCACTAACATGGTCAAGGTCAAGAAGAGCGCTCTTTTGTAATTCATCATCCAGAGGCATTTCCTTCTTTGTTGCCATGTGTTACTAGGTAAGCAGAGAACGTCAACATGTCTGACTTAGGTCTTGGCTTTAACTCTGGTTAAATCCTCCATCGTCCATCATGCAGTGTCAGAACCCACCCTGAACGTCTCAAAGCCAAGCTCTGAGTTTGTCCTTCCATGCCAGAAGGGCGGGGAATGGAAGGACAGCAGAGATCCAGCCGCTCTTTACTCTGGAAAACTGCCTGATGATCTGGCCTTGCTTTAGAGTAATAGTCTTGGAGTTTCTGACATTTGACTTGTATTTATTTTGTCTTTTCTTCCCTTACCTCAGCCACTGAGTTCATGGGCTTGCCTAGCTCCTGCTGCTGCTCCTGCTGCTGCTTCTTCTTCTGCTTCCTCTTCCCACTCCTCTTCTTCTTCTCTTTCTTCTTTTGAAAATGTTGATGCTTAAAGTCTTTCTAGAAGCATCTGACATACACAGTCAACCCATGTAGCCCTGCCCTGTGTCCATAGCAACCTTCTTGGCCTCCGTCACCTAGCAATCCTCAGCACAGCTCCTAACTTCCATGTAGTTTTCAATTTGACTTCTTAGGCTAAAAACCACAGGAGCCAAATACCACTGGTGGAGTAAGAAGGCGGTCTGTGCCAAGTCTCTTATTCAAGAAGTTTTAGAAGCCATGGTCATGGTTTCCAAATGAACACTGGGCTCCTAGTCTGCTGTTCTTGTCTTCCTATCCGCTAACCTGCCTTCTGGGTTTTGCTCTCAACAGCTCCCAACCCACATGCTCGCTCTGTAAAAGGGCTTTCTATGAGAAACATTATTTTCCTTAGCAGTGCAATAATCACGAGAATTTCCTTCAGCCTTCATTTCAACTCTTCAGCAAAAAAGAGGAGGAGGAGGAGGGGAGCTTAAAATACATCAAATCAAAACAAAAAAAATCTTTACCAGAACTAGCTAACAGTTATTCAAGGACTAACTTGTTTAGCTGCTACTTTTGCTGATCTGATGGAATGAAGATGCCCAAATTATCAGTGTCTTTATGCTTTCCTCCATAGGGCAGACTTCTGGATCATAGTTGGCATTGTCTTTCATGCACTTTTATAATAAATCCTTTGTAACGACCCCCATGTCTCTTGAAGTGAGACTCAGTGTGCATATCTTTTGCTGACACATCAACTTTTACAAAATCAATATCCTGACATAACGATATTATAAAATGGTAATAAAAGGAAAGTAATTCATAAGAAATCAAGCTTTAGTTGACGTCATAATGAAGTTGTGGTGTGCTGGCATTTACATGTGGCATTTGCACTACAGACAAAGCCAGGGATGAAGATGAGGGTCGGTTTGTCTAAGGGGTGACCCAAACACTCCATCAGCCTTGGTTTGGTGCTGTGGTTTTCTAAAACAGTAAGACAATCTTGCCAGAAATTTTAGTTTCATTTCATTTCTTACCAAACCATGTGTTACTAAATTCCTGGAAAACTCATTTTGGACAGCAATGATGAAAAAGGTCCTTCCTGTATAAATAATATGGAGTTCCAACAAGGTCTGGACAATGGTCCTCGTTTAATTCCTGTGGCTTTGATAAAATGCCTTGACAGAAATCAGCACAGGGAGAAAGGGTTTGTTTGGCTTACAATTGCAGGTTGCAGTGTGTCATAGCAGGGTAGTCACAGTGGCAGGCCTTAAGTAGCCGGTCACTTCCACAGTCAGTAGAGAGAAATGAGTGCATGCACAGTGGCTGGCGGCATTGCTCGTTCAGCTCTGTGTCCCCACGTTTGTCCAGCTCAGGAACCTCTGATTAGGAGATGGTGATGTCCACATTCAGAGTGAGTCTTCCCACCCCAATTACATGAAATAAGAAAATCCCTCATAGGTATGCTCGTATTGTATAGTCCAATCAGCTCAAGGCAATTCTTCATTGAGGATCTTTTGCCAGGTATCCTAAGAGATGTCAAGTGGCCAATTAAAGCTAACACCACAGTGACATTCTCTCTCTCTCTCTCTCTCTCTCTCTCTCTCTCTCTCTCTCTCTCTCTCTCTCTTCTCATCTATCATCTATATCTATCTATCTATGTATCTATCTATGTATCTATGTATCTATGTATACATGTATTTTATTATACACAAAATAATTTCCACTTATTTTATTCTGCATCAGCTGCCAGTAATACACTAGAAGATTTGTAGTGCATATAATTATTCTTGGTTATTTGAATACCTAATGGCAACTGCATGGTGTCCTTGGAAGCACCCAATCAATTTCCAGAGCTTCTCCAAGGGTGGACAGAGTTTCCACAGAACCTGGGCTCTTTAAAAGCACAGATTTTCCTCTTCCTTCTTTGTAGCCCCAAGGTCTCCACCATCATGATACATGTGTTTGCTGAGTCCAATAAGCTGCAGTGACAAGTACTAGAGTCTAGAAATCTCCATGGATGATGTTTCAACAGAATTTACCTACCTAATGTGTTACTGTGGTTTAACCACCTAAGGTTGACTTGACTTCCCAAATATTGATGGAAATTTCTCCTTATCTGGCCCATATGATATTTTAAATATCATAGTATACATTTCTATTGTGGAGACTCAAAACCTTCATGAATGTTCATTCTTAAGAAAGCAACAAAATTAAATGGATAGAACACAGGTCTCGTGGTATTATATTTGAGCATTAGATATTCTGTTTTTCTGTAATCAATCTTAAATCTTTTTTTTTAATCCCATCACAGCTGATAAGTATTAGACTCAAGAAATTTCACTCCCTAGAAGGAGCCTGGACTTGCTATAAATAATATTAACAGTCCAGCTCATTACCATAGACAACTATAGAGAAAGCTGATTTCCCAGGATAAGAGAGGAACAGGTGAAGGCACTCCAGACTCATTTTTATTATTTAGAGCTTTGCAAACAAAATGCAAATAAGAGCAGCAGTAGCAATCCTGTTTAGAAAAGAAAACAAAAATCAACATAGAATTTAGCAACCCACAATAGCAGGAACTAGTGAATCGGAAATCCTAGCAACATCTGTAAACTATCTGTGCAAGAAGAAAGAAAAGAGTAAGGTTCGGCCAACTTGAAATAGATACCCGGACAGTATTTTTATGTGACATATAATTAGTTTTTGGAACTCATTACCACAGAATATTTTGGAATAACTAGCATAGAAAGTCCAAAAAAAGAAGACTTTTAGACAGTTGTAAGGGACAAGAATAGTATTACAACACATTAGGTAAGACGACAAGTGGTGCTCTCTTCCTCACACCAACCAGGCCTCGGGAAGGGATGTAGACTCTACATGTTCAGTAGAATAATTTTTCCCAGCTATAAGGTGATGCAATTTCCCAAGGGCTTGGAGTAGATATATTTTTTTCATGCAATTTCTCATAAGTAAATAAGCCTGCAGGCAGGAAATTGATGGGGATTCAAAAGGAGGGAGCTATCCCAGCCAAATGCTTGCCATGAAAGCAGAAGAAACTGAATGCTATCTTCTGTATCTGTATCCCCAAAACCTACCTAGTGACAGGTGAGTGTAGCGGCCCACCTGAAATCTCTGTGTTCACAAGGTGGAGATAAGTGATCCCCAGAGCAAGTTGGCTAGCCAGACAAGGCAAGACACCAAGCTGTGACTTAGGTTGAGAGACTGTATCAATGAATTAGGTGGAAATCTACCAAGGAAGACATCCAACTTTGACGTCAGACCTCTGCATACATGTCTACACACATGCTTATACAAACAGTTGTGTTACTATACACATATAAATGCATACACATACATATGCATACTATACATAGACACATATGCATATACATACATATACATATATATATACATACAAATGAAGAAAGAAAATATACATAAAAAAGAGAGGGCAGGCTGTTTCTAAAGCTAGTTAACACATCCATCTACTCTCTTAAGCACCGTTTAAGAACATGTAAGATCTACTATCTGAACAAATTTCAAATACACTGTACAACATTGATAATTTATTTATCAATGAGGCTCTTGGATTAGTAGCCTCCTCTGCCCTGGTAATTAACATTCTATTCATAGTGGAAGTGGACCATCTTTGAACATAGACTAGCCCCAACCCTTCCCTTCAACTCATCATGCACCTTGGCAACACTCTTTGTAAACGATTCTTTTTTATTGTTATTAGATATTTTCTTTATTTACATTTCAAATGTTATCCCCTTTGCTGGTTTCCCCCTCCAAAAACACCCCTCCCCCTGCTCACCAACCCACCCACTCCCGCCTTAAATAGAACAGAGAAATGGATGAGAAGACTAATTTAGGTTTGAGACAAGGCCATGGTTCCTCTAAGCACAGTCACTGCCTTGGGGGAATATATTCCCTGTTGAAGTTTTTGATGCAAGATTCACAGTTGCTTTACCAAGCCTCTTGTTACACAGCTGCCCCCCTTCTTCTGCTGTCCCATGTCCTTGTACATTTTCTGATTCCTGATTTTCTCTTACTTTTGTTCTTGCTTATGGTTTTACTTTATCCTTATTCTTCTCTTGGTCTCTGTCTTGCTCTTTTCCATATTCTACACTTCACCGTGGATCTAGGCCTGACTTAGCCCATGTCCTTGGCTGCTTTCACTCTTGCTCTTTGGTCAGTCTTGGTCTTGCTCTTCTACTCAGTCTCCTTATATTCTTGTTCAAATACAAGACCTTTTAAAATTCCTTTCTTGTTCAAAACCTGTGTGATTTATCTTTAGAAACTGTTGGTATCAAGAGCCTGTTGCTTATAGCATCCCTTCCCCATCAATTTTCATCAACACTACCAAAACTCACCATGTAAGTCATCATCCCAGATGCAGAGTAGCATGACAATACCCTCCAATAGGAAGTCAGACAGGACTCAAGGGCCCTGGTTTCTTAGTTCTGCCTCACTCTCAGTGTTTGCCCAGTGACCCTGTTTATGTGTCTGCTCAATAGAGAAGCTGAGCCTAGTGGTATATGGAATGTCTGCTATAATTTAAACGTTAATTGACTATATTGTTCCCTACCCCAAATATCAAAAACCAAGTAGAGTTTAATTATAAAACATTACAGGAATATTTTGCAAGAATCTCTTTTGTTTCATTGGTCTGTGGTTGAAGTCAAGAAGATGATTCAAGGCAGCAGCTTTTGAAATGTTATCTAATTTTAGATAACGTAACATATATTTGAGTGTCATGAATTATTCTTTTAAAATAAAACCATTTGCTTCTCCTTGCCATCAGCTGGCATATATAGAAGTTGGCAACATGGGCATTCTTTTTTCATTCTTCATTTAGTTAAAAGCCAAGTTGAAGACATTCCCGCAGGACTTGCTGAAGAGGTGTAATTATGGTCACAAGCAATCTCTTTAGAGTCATTGAGCAAAATTTTCTTTGAATCTATATTCACAAAGAAGTGCTTGACAACTGCACGCTGCTCTTTGGAATAAATGTCAAACCTTTAGGCATACCATGCATGGTAATAGGCAGCCTGACAAGACCATTAAAATCTACTCTTGAATAATCCACCAGCTACCAGACAGCAGACTTCCATCATCATCACACTTTTCCTCTTGCATGTTCTTTTAATGTCTGGTATAAAGGAAGAAATCAGAAATAGCTGGTCTGTGAAGATGTGATGGCGTTTACTATGTGATGGTATAATCATTAGTGGTTGTTGGACAAGCATTCCTAATTGCTTTCCTTTCTGGAAACTTCGTAGGGTGTTTCACCTAGTAGGGATGGAATGGGAGGTATATGAACATCTCCAGCAGAGGACTGGTGAAGTAAAATGATATCTTCACTTCCAAGCCAAGCATTATCACATTGCAGATGTTACACCTGAAATTTCCCGTTTTTCTCCTCAAATTTCCACACATATAAGTAATTTCCAAACATTACTTACTAAACAAAAAATCGTTGACTGGTGACAGGCCCACTGGGACAGATCACAAGTAAAACTACACCTTCGGTGTTGATTGCAGGCATTGAGATTTTGAAGTTGCTTATTTGAACATAATAGAACCCAATCAGGCTTGGTTGACCCAGCAGCCAACATCCCAGTCTGTGTGATGCTTGAGATGAGTTAACTGTGAGGAATATCACAGCCCAAAAGTGATGGTTAAAGGCTTTACAAGTAAAGACATCTTTTTGTGAAACCCAAACAGAAAGCAAATTGTTATATATTGTTATTAAATCTCCTTACATTCCAAGAATAATTTTCCATCTCCTAAATCTTGAACTCTGAATCCCCCACTTTTTTTGTCCAGGTGCTAAGTGCCAATTTTCTTGACAGATGTTTTCTATCAATTCTAATCCTTCCCCCTAAAGAGTGAGGGGTTGCTCTCTGAAATCCAGTTGAGAGAGGCAACTGGATAGGCAGTTTAAATAAAGATTGCTTAAGCATACAGTCATTGAAATGGTTCCTTCCTCAGATCTAACACTTTCTTTGGCTGAAAATTTGAAATTTAAGCATTACAGAAAGTCTTAGCTAGACTTCTAAGCAGAGCAGCTATTAGATGCTTAGGCTGAATTAAAACACCCATGAGCATCATCTAGCAAACTATACCTGTTATCCTTTCTTCCTTCCAACTGACATTTACTCTGTAAAGATTCATTCATCTACAAAATCAACCTCCTTAAATGACCACAAAGGGTGAAAATATAAAAAATAAAGACAGAGTACCTTTTACAATAACTATCACAACTACATGTAACATATACCATTCCATATATTTGCTCATAAAAATTCCAAGGTGCAGAAATTCAGACTAGAAATTGGGGAAATGAGAGGACATAAGTAGTTTTAACTAATTTCAGTAATTCTCCCTAAGGTTAAATAGATGAGAACATTATTATTATTATTATCGTTACTGTTTCTGTAGCAGAGCATGCTAATATCAAAATCTGAAGAAAAAGCATCTGTATATCTTCAACCCAAAATATCTACCTGGTGTGAAGGATGAACAGACTAAGTCCTTGGGCCAAATCCTTAAAAAATGTGGTTCCATGTATTTATTTTTTCTTTCTTGATCTCATTTAGTTTTTTTTTTTTTTTTAGCTCAAGGGGATATGAATTTATTTATTTATTTTTGCAATGGTCTTTACATTGAATATGAATCTAAGTCCAAATTCCTTTGGTGACACAATATAAACTGATGTTTTGTCAGACAATGAAAGCACGGGGAAGAAAGATCCAGCATATAATGGGAGGTGGGGAAGGAAGGTGCAGGGCCAGTGCAAGACGATGCATCACTGAGGATCTACTGCTTGGCATTAAGTGTAACTAATTTTCCAGTCTGGTCTTTCTACCAAAGCTTTGTGTCAACAACTCCAGTGGAAATCAGGAAAGTTTCTGCATTGAGTTGAGTGACTATATTGATGGATGGTTGATAAAGAGATAAATAACTGAGCAGATAGACAAGTGATACATGTATGATATCTTTACATTGTATTGCAGTTACTTGCTCGTCTATGTGTTTCACTCATAGACTGGGAAGCTTATTCCCAAGACTACAGCAAGAAGAGTCAGTAGTCTGAGGTTTAGTGTCAGGCAGGGGTTGGGTTTAAACTCTCAAAGGTATGGAGGTTTTTTTTTTTTTTTTTTTTTTTTTTTTTTTTTAGCTCTGATTAGTCATTCAACTCTCTTAAGACTCAGTTTCTTTCATCTTTAAAATGGAGATAATCACATCGCCTTGTGGCTTAACAGGTGGCTGTTAAGGATAAAGGATAGCAGAATGTGAAGATTGAGCTTAGCTTAGAGCCTGCTGTATAGTGTGGTTATCCTCCATCTCATACCGAGTGCATAGTATGAGATCCTTCAGACACCCTAGGCAGACAGTGAATAGCTACATATTTAACACAGATGCTATTTGATTTCCCCCTTTCCTTCTAGCTTTTATTTCATTTTTGCCCCTAACAAAGCTTTTCTTACTTCTCTTAACAATGGCCTGTGGCCATGTGTTGACTAAACAAGAATAGGTTTTCTTAGTCAGCAAAAGGATCTATAGGGTGTTGTGAGCAATATGTTATCTTCCAAGGAAAGGACCATAACAATAAATTGCAACTTTAAAATTGTCTTCAGAAGTATCAAGATGCCAAAATACAGCACCAGTTACCAGCTCTGGAGTATCAGCTCCACATACCAGGGACTGTAGCTGGAGAGCCTTGCAAGGCCTGGTGCTGCCTGGTTTCTTGTCAAGGGAGGCTGAGTAGGAATAATCGGGCAACCAGTACTCTGTGGTATTCTTTTCCAGAGCTAATATTATATCTCCAAAAAGGAAATTAACATGAAATCAACAGAAGAACTGTTAGGATCTAGGGACCCAAATGGGTGAGATTTCTATGCTTTGTGTGTGTGTGTGTGTGTGTGTGTGTGTGTTAACCTGTTAACCTATATCAACAACTCCTTCCTGCATGGTACCTTTTTACTTAAGTTAAATTTTTTAATTTTACAATTTGTTTAATCAGTAAAATGTTAACCACCTGTAACACTTTTTCATCACAGCAAAAACCTCATAAGCAAATCTCTTGTCCATTAGGACTGAGTCTACACACACAAGCAAAACACTGCTAATTAATGTTAATGCCTTCAGAAAGGTAAAGGAAACTTCTGAAGTGAACAAAAATTACATTGAAAGTTACATTTTACCTGGAGACTGTTCTTCAGCCTCCAGGGAAGCAAATGCACATCAAGTTTGGCCCGGTAATTCTTCTAATAAATCATAGTTGTTTGTGTTTCCTTTCCCCCATTTGCCTGGGAATGCTTTTGGCAGCAGAGCCCAGATGTGGAGATGAACAGATTTAATTCATTTGCTTTTACCTCCTTACCTGGAGACATAACCCTGAGCCAAATAACTGCCTAGTGTGGAAATTACTAAGCAGGCTACTCCCCAGGAGGGGACCTGGCAGCAGCAGATAAACCTCTCCAATGAACTGCCTTTGCTCACAGAGGCTAAGTCCAAGTGAAACAGTACTTGGAAGACTCCATGCAAATGAGAGATGCTTTTAAAAAATACTCCTCTAGGTAAATCTTTTACCTCTGTCCTTCTAGAGACAAGGAAATGCAGGCTGTGTGCATGTCGTTGCAAATTTATCCTTTATACTTGACAGTTAGTTACCTGTGCTGTGTAATCTCCAACTATCTGAGGTTTACACAGAAGACACTCAACCTATCTACTGGATTGAGTAAATATCAAGATATAGCAGAGTCTTTCTATGTGTACAAATATTCAAAGAATATGGAGACAAACTTGGCTCTCTGACTCTTCCAGAAAAAAAGGCATGGACCAACCTTAAATCCCTTGGCAGAACCAAAAAATGTAGTAACATCATTGGGAAGATAGCAAAATCAAATTTATTATAAAATTATATATGTTATATATAATTTTATATATATAATTAGAGACAGGGTCCCATGAACAGCAAACTGGCCTTGGACTTTATATAGTATCAATTAAAATCTTGATCTTTGGATTTTCATGCCTCTACCTATCAACTGCTTGGATTCCAAGACACTAGACTCAAGTTTTTTCATTGCTGGAGAAGGAGTAAAAGTTTCTAGCCTATGGGCATGAGGGAATAAAAACTGATATTGACCATTTGCAAAAAATAAGTTTCTATATTACTATCTATTTGAAACCGATTATTTGGAGAATACATTTTAGTCAGAAATTAATGGCCCAAGGTCACTGAGGCAGTGGATGAACTAAGCTTGCAATCTGGTTAAAGAAGTCTAAATGCAACTTCTCCAGTCGAAAGTTTACTTGGGTGTTCATATTGTGTTGGCAATCTGTAACCTTTTCAAACTTTATTCATGACCAATTTTGTATGCTTCTCACAAACTAGCCATGACATTCATACATGGTTACATTCCTTTTTCATCTCATCTCGGGAATATATACGAATACTAAAAGTTAGTGTGTATTTCCCCCTTTCTGCTTATATACAACATCTTTTGGTAATGTGTGTGGTCTGCTCAGAGAGACATTTATGTACTCAGAACTTTCAAAGCTGGGTCCAAAGTTGCATTTTTGAATTATCAGTATGTATTTTCAGCTGTTTGCTTAGTGTCACTACTGGTTCTCATACAAGCAAACAACAAAAGTTTCCACCTAAAGTCCTTGTCTTTATTCAGATATGCTGACACTTCTGTTTTCAGAAATTAATGGAGACTTCAGGGAATGCAAAATTCAGCTGCTGCTTTGGATACCAGCCTTTCCCAGTTAAATCAGCCAATATTCCTCTACCCTTCCCTCTCTTGCCATCAACTGTTTTGCATAATTTTGACCCAGGTGTCTGATCAGTTCTTTCCTTAATGTCAGGTCTCTTTTCCTGCCTTCATTTGGGTGGATTACTGAGTAGCATATATTTTTTTTCCAGAAAATAGTGTATGTTTTAATCAATGTTTGCTGAATGAGCTAAGTAATTAAGGATGGGGGGATGGAGGAATATAAAGGGCCAAAATGAAAATAACAAATAAACAAACAAATTGAATTTAATGTGAAAACTGCTTATTTCAAGTAAGTTTTATGATTTATACTACAAACTATCTTTCAATTGCATGTATACTGGATCTTTCCTTTAATGACTGATATGGACTTGGAAATGGCATGGTTTACACACTGACCAGACATTTAGCTAACTCTGGACAGTCCTCAAATAGTTCTCTGTGGCAAAGATCATGACGAGGGATCACAAAAGGAACTCCCAAACCAAGTGACTATTTCAGGATCTGCGTGGGATGCTTTTAATGAATCTTCCATAAATGGAAACCCACTGGGTCATTCATGGTTCTGCAGACAAGAAAGCAAGCCCAGTAGTATGGAGCTGTCTGTATTGTATAATGCAAAAATAAACCTGCCAGAGGAAGTGTATTCTTTTGTCCTTTAGGAAGTCATAAAGTTACATAAACCAATAGAAGGCTCTAGTCAAATCAGTTGTCATCTGAGAGGGAATAGAAAACATAGGTGAATCTGAAAGGTGGCAATTGGTATAAAAATGTCTGAATACCAAGAGGCTACTAAATAGAGTAGAGCATGAGACTAGGATACTTGTTTCTGACTTGATTTGACTAGATTGTCAAATCCAAGAACAGAGCAATGCTCAAGCTAGAAAAGACAATAGAGGGCTAATTCAGTCTACCCACTGTCTTCACTCACATCTGCCCTCTGTTAATGTATGGTAGATAAGAAAAGGGGAGCCTTGGAATAGCAAATTCTTTAATTGGGTAAAACAATTAAAACAGGGTGGATAATACAGCATTTAGACATAGAACATTAGCAATGCTTTCATGAAAAGTAGTATGGAAGTTTCTAGAACAAATCCCAGACTGATGTAAAGTAGTAGAGTGTAGGACTTTTAGATTACTTTCAAGAACCTGAGATTAGACCAAGTAATGGAGAGACAGGAGCTGGAAAGAGGACAGATGAAAAAATAGAAAGGAAAAGGAAAGCTATAGTTAATTTCTTTTATTAACTAGACATAAAACTGGAAAGGATTTTCCTTTCTATAAAAAGCACTTTCAGGTTCAACAGACACACTTGTATATGTACCTCAGCCTCTGCAGATGGTCAGGGATATTTGAAGATTGCATTATTTTTAAACCTTTATTAGGTTTTAAATCTTAGCAGTAGGTAAAGGAACAATAACTAATGTTAAAACCATGTCTCTGTATTTGCTCCAGGAATGGGAAGGGAAGTAAAAAAACAAGGGAACAGAGAAGAAGAGATGTTTTAAGCTTGCCCATCCTCTGTCCAAACACCAAGTCCAGAAATTCTGTGTGGGAATTGGGGCTAACCAAAGATTGAGACCTAACTATCCAATTTTGACCACACTGAATTTTTACTTTTACTAAAGTGGATTTTTTTTTCCCAAGCAAAGCACAGAGGTCCAATTGAACTTGCTGAAAACAAGTCTATAGTTCCTTGGAGCCTTTTGGGTTTTAAAACTGTGTGAGATGATAATTCCACATGGTAGTCTTGAGGAAAGTATCTCTACTAATTACTCTCTAATTCTTAAATCCAGGGTTTGTTTATTCCTTTTTCTCTCTAAATACCTTTCACCTCAATTTTCCTGTATCTTAGAAAAATAACTGCTTTCCATGGTAATGCTTCCGAGAAACAATCATATCATGCCAGCTACCTAGAAAAATGCAAATTGCATTAGTGCTCTTGGTGATAGAGTCTTAGGTATGAAAGTCTTAGAATTTGAAATATTTTATATTTTGACTTCTAAAACAAATTAAGGATACTTGCATGTGCTTTGACAGCTGAGACCCCTTCCTAATCCCCAAATCTCAATCCCCCAATTTCTCCACAATCTAAACATTCTTGAACACCTACATGAGAGTCAGGAAGCTTTGACTCTTAGACCATTTCAAACTTTGTGTTTCCAAGTTAGAAGAAGTATGCAGTTGTTGGTGTTTTTAACGGCTCCTAAGGTTGAAGCTCATGAACCATGATTGTTTTCCTCTCCTGTCCCATCGTCATCACGTTTGAGTGATGGACGAGGGAAGAGAAATGTTGATGAGCAAAAGAGCATTCTTGACCCTTGTGGGAATGGGCACCAGAAAACGCTGAGAAGCATGACTGGGTGCTGTATTTGAGATAAAAGGCCTCTCCGGACCTCTGAGCCAGACCTCCTGAAGGCTGACAAAACCCTCAAAAGTGGCTTTCCAGGAAATCTAAAGTGAACAGCAGTAGAAAAAAAAATGAAAGTATGTCTCATTGCTTTCATATGGGTTTGCATGTTGTGTTAGGAAAACCTCATTGGGGATTGGAGAAATATTTGAACCAGATCCTTAAAACATGCCTCATAGTACATTCAAATCAACATTCAGCCAGTCATTTCATTTTTTTTTGCGTCTTTCAAGGCAATAAATAGCCTCAGGGATACAAAAGAGCATGCTTTCTTCAGAGCCCATCAAATTGTGGGGTGTCCTGATGAGCCAACAGGTCTGACTTTACACTGCTCTATTCTCAGGTTGTAGGTTGGAGCATCTCACATCAAAGCACTCTGCTGAAATATCCATCCTTCTGGGGAAGTATCTTGTTCTTTTCTTTCAGTTGATCAGTGTGTATGGTCTAATATACTGGCCACGTTCTATTGAGAAGTGAACAGAGTCGCTTCATAAAAATGCTGAATGCTTATGAAGGGGTAGTTAGTCTTCTTTTCCTTGACAATATACAATTTAATAGGGAATTCTATTTCTCTAGCTTGGCATTTTTGCCCCAGGTATGTGTGGTGGTGAGCAGGGAACATTTCCTGAGCTCTACAAACAAGAGAGTTTGGGGAAAACAATATTGTGCTTGATTTGCTTCTTTTCCCAAACCTGTAAACAGCCGGTGTTGATCCATGTACCAAAAAAAAAAAAACAATAAAAATCAAGCAAGCCACTCTCTACACACAAATAACACTGCTCCTTCTGAGAACATGTTTCCTGTAATTAGTGGGGAGGTGTTCTCTGAAGACCTTTGCGGATGTAGAACAAGAGACAGAATTCATGTGCCGCTGGTCTTCCATGAACCTCCCTTGCATTTCTCTTGTTTCACAGACTTCTTATGATAGATGGTGGCTTGTGTAGGAGCTTCTGGGAATGGCATGAAGGTTAGGTGGTTAGTGACTTTTGGCTCAGACGTTACCTTGGAGTAGAATTACCATCCTATTTCCACCTTAATAAACTATTGTGTCTCTTCTAGCTCCTGGACATCATTGAATGGACAACCCAGGAACCCTTTCCTCCAAAGTACTTGCATTATGACCCGGAAACCGGTCGTCAGCTCCTGTGTGACAAATGTGCTCCTGGTACCTACCTAAAACAGCACTGCACAGTGAGAAGGAAGACATTATGTGTCCCTTGCCCTGACCACTCTTATACGGACAGCTGGCACACCAGTGATGAGTGTGTGTATTGCAGCCCTGTGTGCAAGGAACTTCAGTCCGTGAAGCAGGAGTGCAACCGCACCCACAACCGAGTGTGTGAATGTGAGGAAGGACGCTACCTGGAGCTCGAATTCTGCTTGAAGCACCGGAGTTGTCCCCCTGGCTCGGGCGTGGTTCAGGCTGGTATGTATCTGTTATGCAAAATCAAGGAGGGCGAGGTAAAGCTAGACAGGAGCTGGCTGAGAGGACACTTGTCCTGATAAAAGGTAACAGTACCTGTTAGCTGTGCCCTGCATATCCAGATTGTTTCCAGAGGACCTTTCTCAAAGGAATCCTTTGCCACTACAGTATAATTTAGTGAGGAATCTCAAATGTAGCAAATTGCTCCCCAATGAGATACATGACGAATCGCTCCATTTTAAAGGACCGTAGCCTGAGTTGCACTGAGAGAAGCTGACATATACCACCATATTTCATTTTGGCATGGACAGCTTCAGTCTTCAGTGCTTTTTGACAAACATCAGAAATGTTAATCGATACCAAGAGAGTAATTATGCTGATATTAATGAGACTCTGGAGTACTAACAATGAACAGTTATAATTAATTATGTAAAAATGGAAACGGGTTAGGGGAAATACATTTCATTATTAAAAATGAAGCCGCTTCTCCTCTTGGCATGGGAGTTGAATGTTTGGGAGGATAAAGACAGTAGCGAACCCTATAGCCAGCTTATTCTTTATCTTAAACAAAACAGATTGTCAAGCAAACAGGACGTCCTCGTGTATAAACAAGTGCTTTCTCTTTTCTCATTCCCAACAGCATGGGCTGGGGCTAGTGGGAAACTTTGAAAGCTGAAAGTTTCCTTGTCTAGCATGTGCACAAAGCCACAAAGCTGTGCTGTAGATTACAATTGCTTATGGCTTAGGAAAATGAAGAGCATGCACTTAGCAGGAAGAAAGAGAAATCCCTATAACTTGCTCTAGCTCCCTTTTAATTGGGATCTCTCAGCTCACTGCTCTTTCCACAAGCTGGATCATTCTTTTCTGTGGGAGCCTGTCCTGTGCCTCCCTTAAGACTTGTGAGTCTAGCAACTAGCTATCAGCTGCAGGTCTCCTTCCATTACAGGAGGCCAATTTGCTCTGGGTGGAGAGGTCATAGCCTAGTACATGAATTACTTGTGACAAGTTAAAGTTTAAATGACCAGTATTTTAAGTTTGAAGGCAGAAACAGGAAGTGTATACAGTTAAAGCCAGGGGCAGTAGCAGAGGGTAAGAGAATCCCATCTCCAAAGAAGCTTCAGGATGGTCACATGGTTGAGGCTAACTAAGGAGACATGGTGAGTGCCAGGCCAGCCTAGGCTATTTGATGAGTGTGTGAATGTCTCAAGAAAGGAAACAAAACCAAACCCCAAAATTTGAAATCTATTTCGTCTCTTTTGTAGGGAATCTTTAAAAGAGTGAACATTGTAGAAAGACCTTTGAATACCAACACATTTTGTAGTTCAAGGAGAAAGAACTGTAATTTCCTACTTTTTATTGGGGGATACTTTGGGACTCAAGCGAGTAGAAACATCCTACCCTCTTTACTCCAGTGAAGTGGGTTGAATTGATTCATATTCAGAAATTAAGCATGGACTGTGCAAATCAAATGTTGAATATTGGAGAAATGGTAACATCATCACCTTCATAAACATGAAAATATTTCCATAGGGAGAAGCATCAGGTAACCAGAAGACTTAAAATAAAGGCACCTACTTTCTTCTGAGTTACCATGGAAGACTTTATTTAACCTTTTTCTCCTTGAAACCCTGCAAGGTGGTTCTGCAGAGAAGTTTCCAGGCCAAAAGGCATGAAGGTTGTTTGGTGTTATCCTACAAAATGTTTGATAACTATTTTTGTTGTTGTTTTGAAGCCAATATTGCTTCACATTCTGTTCTTCATATCCTCTTGCTGGTCAGACCTCTGCTTCCTGTCAAGTTACTTTGGACTGTTTTAGTGAATTACAATTCACCTTGTCATTGTAGTGTTTCTCATTTTGTCTGTCAGGCTAGCTGTTTGTTATTTTTACACATACTAACGAAGTAAAATCATTACTTAGATGACTCTATCTTTTTAGGCCTTGTTCTGTCGATTTTAAAAGAGATTCTATTAATACACAGAGGTTATTAGAGGAAGCCTACCAACAAATTATTCTTTGGATTCTTCTTGTTAAAGAATTAGAAAAGGAAGTTCACCTGAAGAACTATTTTATACACATGACCTCTTGTTAGGAAACATCAGAAAAGTCAAGCCACAAACATACCTGAAGCACGATAACATGTCTTTCTGTGTAAGTCATGTGGCCGTTGGCAAATGGATTTTTGGATCCACATACTCAAGTGATGTATTTCCAATAAGTTGACAGAGACTAGATGCCTAAATATTTCTACTTATTTCTGCAGAGCTTGGCACAGAGTAGGGTTCCATTTAAAATGGGGAAAGTAGGAAAGAAGTACACTTTCCAGTGTACATCCTCTTTGTTATGTGAGGGTGGATCTTAAGACAATGTCACTACAGTGTTGAAAACAGCATTTACGTGAGACTTCAGGGCTTCATGGTTTCCCTTCTTCTCCATCCCTGCTATCCCTTTATCTTTTTTACAGGGCAATGATCATCATTTTTTAATATATATATAAACGAGGAGACAGGAGATGAGACTAGAACCACACTGTTTTACATTTTTTTTCTTTCCAGGATGGGTAAACGACACAATGAAATGGGAAGTGGAACTTTTTAATAAATGAAATTTAATAACTTTCTGTAGCTTTCATTTGTCTTCTTTTGTGTTTGTTATCTTGCATGAGCCAGAGCTGGCCTATGCAATCTACATTTGAATACGGAAGTCTAAATCTGTTCAGCCAGCTTACACTAGATGGAGATATTTTCATATGCAAATGCACTATAACGTGTGCTGTGCTCATGCATAATAGAGCCCAGGGTTTGAATATATTTATTTTCAGTTGCATCTCTATTGAAAGTTTCTTCAACTCAAGAGTTTTCAAACCCAGTGATGTCTTCAAAAGTATTAAATGCCTTAGAAGCACAAAGTAAAATATCCTTATAGTTATCCTTCCCAAGGATTTAACCACACTATTTACTCAACAGTGTAAACAAACACTAACACTACATCGTCATCTGTTTATTATGTAGCTCAACCTTAGGGATACCATTGGAGTCAGCAGTCAACTTTACCACCACCTTCAGGAGTTTATTGTAATATGTGATTCTCAAGGTTAGCATGGTTCCTAATTAGGAGCTAGGAGAGAAAGAACTTACATAAGAAATGATTGGAATTTAACGATGCAACATTGAATGGGTGCAGACTTCAAAGAGTGACAGACAGTAAAGCAGACACACAGCACTTATCTTGATGGTTTTCCCAGGGATAATTGTGCAAAGAATACGGTTGACAAGCCTTACTGGCACTTTGTCAGAGGCTGCACTAATGAGTCCCCCACCCTCCTCTCTTTCCATCTCCCATTGCAGGAGTATCTTTATAGGTAATAGCACAACAAACTTGTGTGCGTATTACAAGAAGGGAAAAGAGCCTGAGGGGATGACTAAAGAAGTTTTGTTATCTCTGTCTAATGAAGTGAGAAATGGAAACTCTGAAAGTTCCCTGCAATATAGCAGTAAAAACTTGGTAAAAAAAACTTTCCTGAGAACTGTGCTAAGCCCTTGTCTACAGAGAAAGGATCGGGGAAGAAGGTGCTAAACTTCTGGGTGTTTTCCAACAGGAACCCCAGAGCGAAACACAGTTTGCAAAAGATGTCCAGATGGGTTCTTCTCAGGTGAGACGTCATCGAAAGCACCCTGTAGGAAACACACGAACTGCAGTGCACTTGGCCTCCTGCTAATTCAAAAAGGAAATGCAACACATGACAACGTATGCTCCGGAAACAGAGAAGCAATGCAAAAGTGTGGAATAGGTAATTATACGCAGCATGCCACCCTGTCCTCTTACTATTTCATCACAGCCTTCTCTGAGAAGAACAAAAACTCACATTTTGCATTTTTTTGTTTGTTTGTTTTGAGACAGAGTTTTTCTGTGTAATGGTCCTGGCTCTTCTGGAAGTTATGATGTAGACTAGGCTAGCCTCGAACTCACAGAGATCCATCTGCCTCTACCTATAGAGTTCTGGGATTAAAGATGCATACTACCAAATCTGGCTACATTTCACATTTCTTGATTCTTAACCAGCCTAACAGCTATTGAAAGTTGAAACTCAAACAAACAAACAATCTCATAAAACAAACAAAAGACAAACAAAACAAAACAACAGAAAACCTGTATCTCCTCGCTGATCCCAGGGACGCTGCAAGACGCTGAAGCTTTCCAGTCAGCTCACACTAAAATCAAGAATAACCCATTGCTGATATCAAGCTTATAACCTGAGCACAAATTTGCCAACTTCAAATCATAGAATTTGACTTACATATTTTTATAATTTCGTAGAATGCCTGTATTAGCTAAACTATAAATTGGCAACTAAAAATGACATGAACTATTGAAAAATTAGAAATGAAAACTTGGCTTTGCCACCAGCCATATCCATAGATTTATTGCATGGAAGCTGCAAGGTGCATTGGTTGTGTTACATTCTTTATTTGCTTGTAGTCACCACAAATAGAAGAAACCACCCCATTTGGGTGATCCTATTGGTGTATTCTTTCACTCTGCTCCCCTGCTCCTACACTAATCTCAATACTTCACTGTGGGACTTACACACCAATGCTGTACTTTCATAGTCAAACTAACACAAACCAATGTGACTCTCCCCAAATGTCTTTTCTTTATTATACAGAAACATGAATGTAAGAATGAACATAGGCATATTTTATAGTTCCAAACCACTTCCAATGTGTTTCACTACATTATCCGATACCTTAGTTAATTTAACATTTTTTTCTTATCTAAGAAAATAAAATGAATAGGAAAGCTAATGAAAAGAGTTAATTCTAGCCTTAATGCTGATTTTATTTTTGCAATTAATTGAGCATTTATTATATGCCAATTCCTTCACTTTATTAACTTTAATATTTATTTAAAAAACCCAGAAATTTACTTAGAAAAAATGTAGATGGTTAATGGTTTAACATTTACCTATATATATATTTTTTTCCTACTAACAAACAACATGTTTACAATACATAAAATAATACACTATCATGATTGCACACAAACACAATACACTATTTTGATTATTGTTTAAGTTCTTTCTAGGGAATGATTTTGTGTTTTGTTTTTTCTTTGACCCTGACCTTGAAGTACCTGGTAGTCACCAAGTAACCTTTAGCAAAGTACTAATATTTACATTAAGTTATAGAATTTTGTCAATTATTTGTGTGTATTCATTTTAAATTCTTGTTAAATATTTATTAATGTTTACATCTTCACCCTCAAAAAGACAAAGGGAACTAAATGACTATAAGATGAAGACTATTAACAGAAGCCCAGTTGGTCTCTATACTAAGAGCATCCTACAGAAAACTGTTAATTCAAACTTCTCATTTTAGCATACTGACTCAAAGAAAACTCAGCCCCCATACTCATTTTGTGGTTGGCTTTGTTTTGTTTTGTTGGAAGGACTGCAGGAAGTGAAAGCATTCAGTGAATCTTGTTAATCGGTCACTCTTCCTACAGATGTCACCTTGTGCGAAGAGGCATTCTTCAGGTTTGCTGTTCCTACCAAGACTATACCAAATTGGCTGAGTGTCCTGGTGGACAGTTTGCCTGGGACCAAAGTGAATGCAGAGAGTATAGAGAGGATAAAACGGCGACACAGCTCCCAAGAACAAACCTTCCAGCTTCTGAAGCTGTGGAAGCATCAAAACAGAGACCAGGAGATGGTGAAGAAGATCATCCAAGGTACCATCTCCCGAAACATATGAGTCAATAGGCAATCAAAGACACCTAGTTGTCATAAAATATGAATTAGGCTTTTTATCTATGTAGTGGGGTGTGTGTTTTCCTCCTGCAATCATCATGGTACTGACAATTTCTCACCGACTGACAGTGTGGACAGGATTCCTGTAGCAGCTGAGGAAGGTTCTCTTCCAACCTCTCAGGAACTGAAAGAAAGGGCATGTGCCTTACATGTAGGACTAGGCTTTGGAGAACTGGACTCTGCACACAGATTCCTTAGCTCTTTACACTAGTCATGTCTGCCTAGAAGAAGGTCCTTGGTCCCTTGGCTCCTGCTTCACATTTCAAGCTCTGTGGTGCTTGGTAATTCCCTTCAGCAAGACACTAAGTGTCTTACGGGTAACCTCTCATTAATCTTAACTATGTAGCCTGCATCCAAATTACCATTTTGGTAACACCTGGGATGAGGATTAGTAAGGTCCGATAAATGTTCGAGCTTCTTAGAAGAAAGGGCTAGCTAAAAGCATGTAGTTGCATGTGCTAGGGTTTCCTGAAGCAACTCTTTTAGCAATAGGGTGGAGAGGGGAAAGCGGGAGGGCATGGAGTGAAGGAGAGAGGAGACACAGAGAGGACTCCTTTTCAACTTTAGTCTGCATGAAAATTATGTATGCTATATTGTAAATTTTTGACTTTATGATATACTATGCAAAGAGACTATTTTGGAAGACATGCCACAGAGATGAAGGAGAGTTTTCCTAATGCAGACAACAAGGAGGAGAAATTACCCTGCTATACCTAATATCTGACTGAGTTTCTCTACACCACCCATAAAGCTTCAGACATGGAAAGCCAGAGTGATAGATTTTAGGAAACTTAGCCCTCTTGACAGTCCGGTGCTTTTTTTTTCCTTATGCAAAGACTAAAATTTCTTGTGTTTCTGGCAAAACAACATTATTCTTTGAACCTATAATTAGCCCTGAAGCAAAAAGAAAAAGGAATAGAAAGCCGGGAACTGTCAGTATGTGAAAGGACCCAATTCCCAGCTTTATAAATGAGAACACTGCAGCCCAGAAAGACGAACGGAGTTGCCTCAAGGCTCACAGATAGTAAATGACTCATGTCGTTAGTAGAGACATTAGTTACTCCTTCTTATGTATATGCCCAAGTTCATTGCTGCAATGCCCTCCGGGCCATGTGTTTGCTGTTCTTGGACTCCCATTACTGGCTTCCCATATCTGCCACACTCGGGTGCTTCTCCAGTGCTATGTGTATTTATTAAAGACTAGTTAAAGTGACTCATGTCAAATAGGGCCAAGGTTAGATACCAACTGAAGAAATGTTCATTACAAAAATAAAGAACCTGAATACTTTGTTTTCCCCCCTAAAATGTTGTGATAGTTTCAAGTTTTACTGGGAAAACTGAAAGTGGTGAGTCCATACTTTTCCGTTGTTCAGTGTCAATACCCAAAGCTTCTTACAAAACTGTTGTGGGATACTTCAAATAGATAGTGATTTTTTATTATAAAATAGCATCACCTTAGTAATCAGAAATAACTGGTCACTTAAATCACCCATGGTAAAGCCTTTTCTTAAAATGTAGTTATGAGTTATGTGAGAATGTCTGCCTGAGGTATCAGATGAGGAAGACTGATGTGAGGATCTCTTTGGTTCATGCAGACATTGACCTCTGTGAAAGCAGTGTGCAACGGCATATCGGCCATGCGAACCTCACTGCAGAGCAGCTTCGGGTCTTGGTGGAGAGCTTGCCCGGGAAGAAGATCAGTGCAGAAGAGATGGAGAGAACGAGAAAGACCTGCAAACCGAGCGAGCAGCTCCTGAAGCTACTCAGCTTGTGGAGGATCAAGAATGGAGACCAAGACACCTTGAAGGGCCTGATGTATGCACTGAAACACTTGAAAACATACCACTTCCCCAAAACCGTCACCCACAGTCTGAGGAAGACCATCAGGTTCCTGCACAGCTTCACAATGTACAGACTGTATCAGAAGCTCTTTTTAGAAATGATAGGGAATCAAGTTCAATCAGTGAAAATAAGCTGCTTATAACTAGAAATGGTCACTGGGCTGTTTCTTCACCATGGGCCAAAATGGACGGAGGAGGAGAAGACTGTTTCTCAGGCACGTGAAACAGCACAGTGTTTGCTTTCTCATCACTTTTTAGGAATGAAGACCTTCCCCCCTGCTCCCAACACACACACTGGGGACTCTGATTCAGGAGAGTGAGGCGGGCTATTTTATAATTGTACAAAACCACGTCCATACCCAGAAAGTCAAGCCTGCTGAGTGAGAACAGAGGATATTATTTATAACCTCAAACATAGGTCCCTTCCTTCCTTCCTCCCCTCACAGCTGAGTAATCCTATCTTATGTGTCATCCCTAGATGAAGGTCTCTTTCCTGCACCTGATAGTCTATGACATTCTGTTTATTATAATGCTTATCAGGTGCATGAGCCTTATCACATTTGTAGGTCGCTAGGCAAGCTTGACTGTTAGCTATCTTTCCCCTCTGAAGATTTGATTTGAGTTGTAAACTTAGCTGGAAAAGCAGGGGTGAGTTGTGGTAGTTTCTTTAACAGATTGCTACCAAGAGCTCAGTGTTTCTTGTTCCTCTGTAGTTGGACCTAAGGTGGCTCAAAGCACTTTTTGTTTGAAAATGTTCAACAATTTTTATTTATTACATGATCAGTGGCTGACTTTGTTTCGCAGCACTAAAAGAAATTACTATACGGAGAAAGAATTGATATTTCCCCCAATGTTCAACAAACCCCCATAGTTTATCCAGCTGTCATGTCTGATTCAGTATACACAGACTATGTGTCCTCTTATTACTGCATGCAGTAATTCAACTGGAAATAATAATAGTAATAATAATAGAAATAAAATCTAGATTCCATTGGATCTCTCAGAATATGGTAATATCTAACGCAAAATGCTTTAAGATTTCAGTTGTGTTAAAGGCTTTTATTAAAAAGCTGATGTTCTGTAAAAGTTACTAATATATCTGTAAGACTATTACAGTATTGCTATTTATATTCATCCAGATATGTTTTGTACATATTATAATCCTAGAGAGAAATGTTGTAGAAGTTAATTTTAGAAAGAAAAAATATTCTGTTTACTGTTGAGACAAATAAAAGAGATAAAATATATTTTTAATAGAAACTTTGTAGTGTTTTCCAATAGGTACTGTCAGTTTTCCAGTGTGGAATGTTTTTATAATATAATTTTATCTGTATAAGATGTAATATCATTTTATAGAAAAATGCTTTATGTATTCAGTCGTTTAATGTCAGAAAGTGTATGAACTATAAATTATCTGAATATTAGATGCTCTGAGAAATTGAATGTACCTTATTTAAAGATTTTTATGATCATACTATATAAATAACACCATTAAAGATTTCAAATTATTTTTCATTTCTTTTACTCTTGTTTTTATTTGAAGAAGACATTAATAGGCTTACTGGCTTAGAGGTTTCCTGTTCATCTTTGATCATCAAAAGCATCTAGGATTTGTTTAAAATACAAATTCCTGGGCCACACTGTAAAAAACCTTTTAGGAACGAACAAGTGTGGGCAAGGAAAATCTCCAAAGGGATTTTTTTTCTTTATAAGAAACTGGAGAATTTCTGAAGTCAGGATTGGTGTATAGATGAAACAAGTCATAAGTGACGTCATCCACATCAGAAGAAATGAAAACTGCATTACCTAACTCTTGAAAAGATAAAAGACAGTAATTGGAAGGGAGATATATTGACTGAGATGTTGATTGCCCTCAAATCCATTCATTTATGTCATAATCCCAAGTTATGCATGTGTTACTTCATTTGGAAAAGAGAATACTGTTGATGTAATTAGATTAAGGACTTTGAGATTAGAAGATCCTCCATTACCCACTGACCCATTTCCATTGATGAGGATCTTTATAAGAAATGCCCTGTCCAGACCATATCCAGAGGTTAGACATGGCCTCTCTGTTGAGGGATGGGTCAACACACACTCGTCTCCAAAATTTTTACCCAGAATTGCTCCTGTCTGAACAAAGAGTGGAGCAGAGACTGAAGGAAAGGCCATCCAGAGACTGCCCCACCAGGAGATCCATCCCACCTGCAGACACCAAACCCAGATACCATTGCAGATGCCAAGTGCTTGCTGGCAGAAGCCTGATACAGCTGTCTCCTGAGAGGCTCTGCCAGATCCTGACCAATACAGATGCGGATGCTTGCAGCCAACTTTTGGACTGAGCACAGGAACCCAACTGGAGGAGTTATGGGGAAGGACTGAAGGAGCTGAACTGGCATGAACTGGAGGGGAGGCCGTTGGTCCTGTAAAGGCTTGATGCCCCAGTGTAGAAGAATGCTAGGGCAGTGAGGCAGGAGTAGGGGGTGGATGAGGGAGCACCCTCATAGAAGCAGGGGGAGGGGGTGGAATAGGAGGTTTGTGTAGGGGAAAACAGGAAAGGAAAGGGGACAACATTTGAAATGTAAATAAATAAAAATATCCCATTAAAAAAACAGAAATGCCCAAGTGAGGGAAAAGAGGAGACCATAGAGGTATGAGATATAGAGGAGGAGGCCCTAAGTCAAGGAAGCCAGAAGTGATATCTCAGAGACAGCTTCTCCCAGGACCCTGCGTGGGCTACAGGGATCACATCTGTCTTCCATAATGGAGGAAAGGCTTCTGCTATTCTCAACCCTACCATCTGTGCCATTTGTTAGAGCAACTGGAGTAAATGCATAGAGGTGGCATCTGAGTTTTCAAAAGAAGTAAGATACTTTCCTCTTTCTCCATTCATACACATCTAACTTTCAATTGAGTGTCAAATTACTTAAAGTGGCCTTCCTTCTCTTACTCTAGTAAAGACAAACCTAATGGGGGTCTGCACTGATTTATTAATTTCATTTTCAAATAAGTGACCTTGTGAGTAGAGTCCACTTCCATCTCCTCCTTTCCTCCACTGTCCTATGCATTAGAACTTTACACTGACTCAAATCTCATGTTGTAGCTATACAGACTCATAAGTCTAAAGGTAGAAAAAGCCAAAGCAAAGTCAAGTGACTTTCCGCCACCTTTGTTATGACAAAGGCAGGATTGTGGAAGTCAAATATTGAAGAATAAGGTAAGGGTTTGGGGATTATCTACTAGTCTGTACCTGGTCCTTGGGACCCCCAGTTCATTGACTGAAGATCTTATTGCCAGAGAATGAAATGGCCTATACCAGTCAGTTTCTTGAGTTTGAAACCTAAAGGCATTGAGGCAAAATTACTCAGCTGAGACTCTTTAGCTGCTCTTTTGGGGTTGGTTAATTTCAAGTTTTGTCTGGTCCAAGAGAAAAATTCCAGTCATGATTAATTTCTCTCTTTTATACTTATAATTCTGAAATAAAATCTCTTTCTTTGGGTCTATAATCAGGTCTTTTTTTCCTTTCATTAAAAATTATATTTAGAAAAAAAGAATGTTTCTAGGTCAGAGAGATGGCTCGATGGGTAAAAGTACTTGGCACCCAAGTCTAGTGACAGGTATAATCTCTGGTGGAAAGAGAGGACCCACATCACAAAGTTGTGCTTTTAACTCTACATGTGTGCAGTGGCATATGTAGACCATCCATCACGCACATACTCAACACTAATGAATAAAACTTTTAAAACACTCTTTGGAAATCAGGATTTAGGATTTATCTAGGTACATCCTTGCCACTGAGATGTCTTTCTATCTAGGCCTTTCTCAATGGAGATGACCAGTAAATAGATTCATGCATATTAGTCTACATATGTGCAAACATACACAGATGTGTGTGTGTGTGTGTGTGTGTGTGTGTGTAAATATATGTCCATATATGCATAAGTATGGGTACATGTACTGTGTGTGTACATGGATGTGTGCAGGTGTGTGCAGCTACCTATGGAGGTCAGGGGCATCAGATCCACTGAAGCTGAACTTGCAGAAGGTTGTGAGCTTCATGATGTGGGTTCTGGGAGCCAAACTTCAGTCCTTTAGAAGAGCAGCAACTACCCTTAACTGCTAAGCCATCGCCCTAGCCCTCTTTCCATATATTTTCCACCATTTATGAATCCTCACTAATTTTTTTGTCTGGATATTTTGCCCATATTTTGCCCATATTTCCTCTCTTCTAATTGTTGCTTAAGAGTTCTTTATACATCCTTGGTACAAGCCTTTAAGCCTACAGTGGTTTTTTACTATCATTTATATTTTAAATTTTTGTGGTGAGTTTACAAAAACAAAATTTGAGCTGTTATTAAAAAAATCACAAAATTCCTTCTTTTTCTGTGGGATAGGGTCTCACTATATATGTAGCTCTACCTTCCTGGGAACTTACTATATAGGCCAGGCTGGCTTTGAACTTGTACCTTGACCTCAGGATTGTTGGATTACAGGTTTGGGTCACACTCAGGAATGTGTGTGTGTGTGTGTGTGTGTGTGTGTGTGCTCGTGTGCATGTGTGTGTGTGTTTGTATTTCTGTGCATGTGTGAGCATATGCCCAAGTGCCTATGCATACCTTATATTCCAATAGCCACACTAAATCCAAATTAAAGTGTTTCTTCTGTTTTCTTTCACAGTTATATATTTCAGATTTATCAACTACATTAAATTTTATAGAATGTGTGCTGAATTTTACTTGTCCCAGCAGAATGCTTTGTGAAAGCTAGCGCTTCACCATTGAGTTACATTTGCCTGTTTATTTAAAAAAAAAAATCATCTGACACTATATCTGTGAGCCTGGCTCTGAATCTCTCTTCTATTCCATTAATTTTCATTTGTTTTGGATTGTTTGTTGGTTGGCTGGTTGGTTTTTATCAACTTAAGAAGGAAGGATGTTGATTGTGATGACATCATGTGTGAGGGAGCACTCATGCCCAATGTGCGTATATGGAACGCAAAAGCTGAGTGAACAGCTTTTGGCAGTAGAGTTAGTTCTTACCGTTTACCTTGCTGAGGCAAATTCTCAGTTGTTTTTGCACTGAGCTATTTTTTCCAGGCTAATTGTCCTCCAAGCTTCCTGTCTCTACCTCCCGTCTCAGATTATGCATGTTGAGGTCACAGATATGCAACACCAATTCTGGCTTCAAGTGATTTCAGGTCATAAGCCAGGCTTATGTTCGAGCACTTTCACCAGTTGAGCTGAGCCACATTGCCAGCAGAGCACATTTGGTTCCTGAGACAAGGTTTTATATAGTCCAGACTGGCCTTGAACTTGTTATGTACCCAAGGCCGTCTTAAACTTATGATCATTCAGTTTGTGCCTCCAGAGATTGCAGGTATCTACCACCACGCCTAGCCCCATTAATTGGTTAACTCTACCACTTATCCAGTGCCACACTCCATTAAAGATTGTCACCTTTTATTAAGTCTTGAACTTATTTTCAGTGATTCCTCTGTGGCCTGAAAATGTTGTCGGGTGTGTTTGTACTTGTCTATTTTCACTCTTTCCTTGCCTCTTCATATGCTTCAAGTTTTTGTTAAAAGCTACATTGGCTATGACAATAAATGAATAGGAGTGTGCACAGTTTGTAGACCTGGTGACTAGCTTCTCTTTCTTCCCTCTTGCTGGAACTAGAATGAAGGATTTCATATTAATCCATCTAATAAGACTATCTACTTGGTGATTTTTTTTTCGTATTTAAGCTGATTTTTTTTTCTGTATTTACACACAGCAGAGATTTTGAACCTCTCTGTACATGGGCATTTCTTTGGAGTTGATGGCTGTCTGTGAGACTTTTTAAGGATTTTTGCCTTTAATTGGTGCTGTGCCTCAAAGAAGCTTCCAGCACACTCACGGACTCTTTCCTGCGTTTGCTGCTGCTTATGCAAACCTTTGCGGCATTACTGCGGGAGTGGGAGGAACATCCAGTCTCTGGTGTTCTCCTTAAGGCTCTGTATTAGGTACGTGTGTGGCCTTTTCAATTCTTGAAGCTGTGAGCTCAGCCCTGAATCCTGTCTCTCCTTCTAGAAGGACTCTTTCCTCTGCCTCTTTTTTTCTGCTCATGGCTTTGAGGAGTGATCACCAATATCATAAAGCCTGCAGTTTTTGCTCATTTCCCTGATGGCTTAACAGTTTTGCTTTATTAAGTAGGTATTTTATTCTCCACTTAGGGCTACTGTTCCTCCTCCTTCTTTTAAGGCTGTATGGCTCTCTGAGCTCTCTGTGCACCTCCTGGGAGCACTCCAAGGGGTCCACAGAATCAGAAACTGCCAATGGAAGCCTTAAACGGTTGTTGATCTCAGGAATTTTGACATTGACCCACTAGCCTATCTTTGGTTGTCCTCAGTTTCTCAATGGCTGAATTTTTCTTCCTAGCACCCAGCTTGGGATCCTTGCATGTGAATGTCCTCTGTCCCTATCTTAGATGTGGGGCCACTTAACTTGTTTTATAATCTCAGGTCTCCACTAGATTTTGTTACTTGTGAATTTGAACTTGGGTACTCTTTCCCCATCTTCCACCTCTGTGTCTACCACAGTAGAAGCTAAAAGTATCAATGTTGTTCTTTAAATGTTAGTAGGGAAGATTGGATATGAGTTTAAAAAGTATCCCCATGAGTCTAGATATGCTATATCCTCTTGCCCATGGAAGACATAGATATATTACAAAGTATTATTGAAAGCATCATATTATAGACTACAATGTTAATATAAGGAAGTAGCATTAGACACATAGTCCATGTGTGTCAACAAAACAGTCTATGAAATTTTTATTTACATAATCCAATCTCTATTCTAACTAAGCCTTATTTACTATGTTATCTTAATTTTTTTGCTATAATAAAGAAAGGTTCTAAGTGATAAGGTAGGAGACTCAAGAGGTTGCACTTTATACAGGTTGTAGCTCTAAGAAAAGACCAAGTTATAAACTATCAGCAACTTTAAACCTAGTCCTCCATTGATTTTCTTTATATACCTCTGTCTCTACTTTATTTCTATCTTTAGAAATGACATCTCTCAATGTCGATCTGGCTGTCCTCGAAATTTCCCCAGCCCTTCTGCCTCTGCCTCCAAGTGCTATGGTTATACATACATATATCACACCTTGAAACATTTCATTAATTTAACTTGGGGACTAGTCACTGTCAAACAAAAAGTCTTTATCTGTTGAGGGTAGAGAAGATTGTGAAAAAAGTAGACAACCTGGAGAACTGGGAAACTCCAACAGTTGCTACTTATAAAGAGATCTCTGGCCCTGGAAGCATCTTCTTTCTAATATATCGAATGTATTTGAAGCCGTTTCTGGAGTTGAATTTAGCGTAAGAGATGAACTTCTCTTATTCATTCTGTAACCCAGCATTTTCTCTCTGTGCTCTTGTGCTTGTTGATGTTGACTAAGCTCTGATTCTTTATGTCTTTCTTGCTTGTCTTTCCACCCCAACCCCCAAAGGATAAAATTGTAAAACAGATACATAAGCAGCACAATAACCAGCGGCAGCTCTGTCTAGACCATCTTTCCTGAAGACAGTTTAATCTGAGGAAATGGTACACGCAACTGAAAGTGAAATTACTAGTACCTTGCAGCATGGACAAGTGCCATTTGAGTTAAACAAACCCAGCAATGTCATCAAGTGTCATGTCCCGAACCCCAGGGCAGCCCCCACAGAGGTCACATCCTTTAGATGGGCTCAGGAGTCATAGGTAGAGAGCTGTAAGTGACATGTGGTTGAAGCCTCAGAACATGCCTGGGAAAAGCTCTAAAGCCTAAAGTACATGGTATTCTGGATACACATTAGCTAGAACCATGTGGTTTCTATACAAATTTAACAAGTAGCATAACATAAGCTCATAGACGCTGATTACCAAGACACTGTATTATAACAGCTGAATCTACTTATTTTGTAAACCCAGATCATTGTTTTTCCAGTGAACTCCTAGTGTTACTCCCAACTAAACCCAGTGGTTCCAACTGGGTCTAGTAATTCTTAAATTTTCCACATCACTTATTCAAGAAATTTTAATTTTTCTTAGAATTCAAATATTTGAAGTTGCTTACAGTGAACCTTTTATCATCAATGAAATCACAAAGGTGCTAATGTAAAACAAGGCTACAGAGAAAAGGGTGTAGCAGAGGATCATGGGCATAGATCCTCTGCTATGTCAGGCATAGGCAGGTAAGAAGTCCTATGAATTGGTGTTCAGTTTCACGAATCATTCCATTTTCCTTCTCAATCAAGATGGCTTCTATCACTTTTAAATAAGAATCATGTCTACTATATGAAATAAATAAGTTGGTCTTTGGGATTGAGATGCTGCCTATCCTGATTTGTGTGGTCATAAGCTCACCCCTGTGTGATGTTACCAGTGTAGTAGAAGCCATTGGCATAATTTACTATAACCACAGTGGCAACCATTGAAAGCTTAGGACTCACATTGATTATTTGCAAAAGAGCAAATGGAAAGATAATTCTTGGAGAGGAAAATATGATGGATTGGGAGAGATGACACAGGCAACTTAGACAAAATATAAGAAGTCCAGAATGGAGTGAAGTTATGTGTTAGATTCAAGGACAGTTCATCTTTCTGGAAAAGTCATATCAGGAGGAACACCATCCCTTAGCATTTGGTTATGAGTAATGGATTGAAACTTCTCTCTTTTTCCAAGTATTTAATACAAAGTAAATCTTCCATTTCCTGGGCTTTTGTGAATCCCTCCCTCAGGGGAAATCCAGCTCATTTTTCGAGACACAAAGGCTTAAGTCATATTTCCACAAATTTGTTGTGACTAAAACAAAAATGGCCTCCAATTTGACATTTCTACTTCCATTTTGGGGTTTCATGATTCATGGGCTTCTGACAAATGAACTTTATTTTTAAAGGGTAGAGGTTGGGGTGGTGTATAGAATCTGCATCTGTCTCATAGAATTACATGTCTGTATGAAATAATATGAGGTCATCTCTCCATACATCCTCCTTTGGTCCATCCAGCCTAAAACCATCCTGCAGAATTATGAGTTTTATTAAATAGCATTTCTCAAATGTCTTCCTCCTTTACATGCAAACTCTCACTGCAAATGATACTGGGCAAAGCAGTTCCCTTACTAGTAGAAACACCAAGTTTTTATGAATTTTAGAGCAAGTGTTGGGGGCGTAAGCTGCTCCAGATGGCTCTGGCTATATTTCCACATCTCGTAAGAAGAATCTCAGTGGTTTCTAAGAGTCACTTGGGATGGTTGTTAAACACCCACATTCCTAGGACTCTTTCAAGCTCATTTAGATGACAAAGATCAGAGGGTGAGTTATTGGATTCATATCAGTTCACTTAAGGAAACGATTTCCTTCTTTATAATCAGTCATATTAATTAAGACTTCTGTTTAACTCTGGGCATCTGCAAACAAAGATAGACATAAAGAGTCAAATCCCTATCTGGGTGGCACTGAGCTACACTTGAATCTCTGACAAATCACGGTCACTTATTAACTACATCTGTTTCCTAACATGGGGCCTATTTAGGTTTCTAGAAAGCAACATTATATAAAGTGAAAAACCTGGATATCACTTGCTCATCTTCTACATATTTGCTGCTGCTCCTGCATTGACCTTGGTACTCACAGTAAATGTCATTCATCGAGAGCTAACAAGGAGCACAGCCCTACACTTAAGACCATTATAGACATCATCTCATTAAATCCCAATGTTTCAATTATCTCACTCTGGCTGACCTCCACTACTCGTTTATTTTAGCATCATCATTTTATTAAATCCTAACGGCCCTAGCTGCAGACTGCTGTGATATCCACCACTGTTTCTTAGAATCTCTACGACTATCCACTGCGTAGACAGGGCACACAGCAGGCCAGATCTAATGTCTCCAAACAGCTAAAGCACAATGTTTTAATTATGTAGTATACCAAAGATCACTTTACTTTTGCCTCTATGTTTAAGCCAGGGAAATCAGAAATCACTCCTAAAATGGAGTCACATCAGTAATCAAGAAAAAAAATGCACAAATCTGAGAATCAGAACTCTACCATCCCTGAATCCAAAAGTAATAGCTTTAAACCGAAAACTCAAACTGCTCTTTGTGGGCCAATAGAAGCTCTGGGTCAAATTTTCCTCTCCAAGCAGGAGATATGTCTCCTTGGATGACACAGAGAAGCATTTTTGCTATAAGTTCTTACATCATGGAAAAGAAACAGAATTTTTTTACTACTAAGAGGAGATAGTAAAAGAAACCAACCCTGACTATGCTTCCAGAATAAATACATGTCTCTAAAACCCCAAACACTGCAGATGGAACATGGAATAAAACAAAATTTAAGACCAGTAGAATGTCACTTTGCGTGTGGCTGACACTATATTATTTCCAAAGAATTTGTAAATAAAGTCTATTGACTAAGCCACATTTTAAAAATAGAGAGTGTCATAATAAAGTGTCTCAAAAATAAAGTCTAGCAAGGCCTGGTAATACAAAGAAAATAAGGAAAAGGAAATGGCTTAGAATGAGACATAGCAGTTTTTCTCCTGATTACTTGTATCTTTGAGTCACTTGTTTTGGGGCTTAGTGTGCCTATCTGCATGACAGAGAGACAAAACCACAGGACGATCTCTGTGTGAGTCTCTAACACTGTATTTTGTATAGTAAACTGGGTTTATAAATTTTCTTCCTTTTCTTGAAATGAATTCAAGCAGGGAAAGTGGCTGGCCTTCTCATGGTATAAATTTGAGGACATGATAAAGGGACACTCTACTAGATGACAGTGCCAGCAACCTGGTTCCAAGTTGCAACCACATCTCCATAAAGGGAAATAAAGTAAGAAAGGAGAGATTGAGGATTCAAGGAAGTATCTGCGTGAGTAGTTTGCTCCCTGAGATCCAGACTTGCTTAGTCTCTCTAGAGAACTCATGTAAGCTTATGTAGCCGTGATACTAGCTACCCAGAGCTGGGAAATTTCCTTAGAAGTACAGCTTGGAGAGTCTGTAGTAAGTATGGCATCAGGCAGTATCAGACACTACACGGGTCGTACCTTTCTTCATGCACAGCAAAGATAGTGAATATTTCCAGTACAGAAAGACTTTTCAAAGATAAAACTGTCTACAAGCTCCTCATATCTGAGTGATGATAGTAGTGTATCCTGAGGATAGTTCAGTGACTGTTTGGTGACTTACCATCACTCACATAGACTCTTGATACATCTAAAATGATGCCTTAATAAGAAACATTCCAACAGGAAGTAATCTTAACTATATTAATCCTGCCGATCCATGAGCATGGGAGGTTTTTCCAGTTTTTGAGGTCTTCCTCTATTTCCTTCTTCAGAGTCTTGAAGTTCTTGTCATATAGATCTTTCACATGTTTGGTAAGAGTCACCCCAAGATACTTTATACTGTTTGTGGCTATTGTGAAGGGTGTCATTTCCTAATTTCTTTCTCAGCCTGCTTATCCTTTGAGTATAGGAAGGCTACTGATTTGCTTGAGTTGATTTTATAACCAGCCACTTTGCTGAAGTTGTTTATCAGCTGTAGGAGTTCTTTAGTGGAGTTTTTTGGGTCACTTAGGTAGACTATCATATCATCTGCAAATAGCGATAGTTTGACTTCTTCCTTTCCAATTTGTATCACTTTGACCTCCTTATGTTGTCTAATTGACCGAGCTAGTACCTCAAGTACAATATTGAAAAGATAAGGAGAAAGTGGGCAGCCCTGTCTAGTCCCTGATTTTAGTGGGATTCAAGTTTCTCTCCATTTAGTTTGATGTTGGCTACCAGTTTGCTGTATATTGCTTTTACTATGTTTAAGTATGGGCCTTGAATTCCTGTTCTTTCCAAGACTTTAAGCATGAAAGGATGCTGAATTTTGTCAAATGCTTTTTCAGCATCCAATGAAATGACCATGTGGTTTTTTTCTTTGAGTTTGTTTATGTAGTGGATTACATTGATGGATTTCCATATATTGAACTAACCCTGCATCCCTGGGATAAAGCCTACTTGATTATGGTGGATGATCGTTTTGATGTGTTCTTGGATTCGGTTGGCAAGAATTTTATTGAGTATTTTTGCATCGATGTTCATAAGGGAAATTGGTCTGAAGTTCTCTTGCTTTGTTGGATCTTTGTGTGGTTTTGGTATCAGCGTAATTGTGGCTTCATAGAAGGAATTGGGTAGTGTTCCTTCTGCTTCTATTTTGTGGAGTAGTTTGAAGAGTATTGGTGTTAGGTCTTCTTTGAAGGTGTGATAGAATTCTGCACTGAAGCCATCTGGTCCTGGGCTGTTTTTGGTTGGAAGGCTTTCTATGACCCCTTCTATTTCTTTAAGGGTTATGGGACAGTTTAGATGATTTATTTGAAGTAATCTAAGGACAGCAGAAAATACCATCAACAGATCATATCTCAGATGCAATACTCTCTTCTCTATGTTCATCTCAACAGATTAACACAATGGGTGCATCATTGGCACTTCCAGTTCAGGATAATGAGTTACAGTAAGTTATATTCTACCACTTCACAGTAGGAACTCCATCTTCAAGATCCCTGATAATTGCCAGACCTGTAATCCTAAGGACTCTGGAGCTTTGGGTAGAAGAATTGAAATTTAAATGCCATCCTGGGCTACAAAGTGAGTTCAGTGTCAGCCTGGGAAACTTAGTGAGTCTTTGTCAAAATAAAAGATATAAAGGTCACTAGAATATAACTTAGTGGTAGAGAATAGTATAGTCTATACTCTAGACTCAAATTCCAGGTCCAAACACAAACAAAACAAACCCAGATGTTTTACTCCATCATGAAGACACCAAATCACAAGTCATTGCAAATCATGACATGGACATTTAGAAAGAGCACTTGATGTCTTTTTGACCTAGTGGTAAGAGGAAATGAGTTTTGTTCATAGATAAATTCTTTATTATATCAAACCACCTAACCTAATTACACTCCTCAAAATCGTTCCCCTTCTGAATATCCCTGATCCAATTAGATGCACCACTAAATAAGTTTTCTTTCATCATGTCAGACCCTAACACCCAGGATCAGCTCTGATTGTATTCTTAAGACTTCCTGTATTCGACTCTGTTCACTTTCATGGTTACCACTAAGCAGACTGTAAGCTAGGCTCCAGCTTCAGGAGCTAGTACAATTAGCTGAGTTAGTACAGTTTCCTGACTGATCTGTCTCCGGAGTTGGCTCCTTCAATCTTTTATGTACATAACTATCAGATCAATCATTTTTAAAAATTTCAGTAATTATCATAGATTTGTTCTTCCAGCCACCTAGTATATGAAGCTGATTTCTCTGTGTACTAAGATTCCCCCATGACATTGTACTCTCTTGCCTAACATTCAAAGAAACCAGAAAACTCACTACAAGTTCAAATGGTCTTTAGACTATGGGATACATATGAAAAGGGCAGACAAGAAAGGGCAGTATACATACAACCCACAAAAATCTTGGTTTATTCTTACTAATTATAGCAAATTTGCCTCTATTACTATAGCCACTTCTCTTTCTTTTTCCCTTTAGTTTATTTATTCACTTTACATCCCGATCACAGTTCCCTTCCCTCCTCTCCTCCCAGCTCCACCCTCACAAATCCCTCCTCTGCTACTCTCTCCCTTTCTCCTCAGAGAAGAGGAAGTCCCTCTTAGCTACCACCTCACCCTGGGACATCAAGTTGCAGCAGGATTGAGCCCATTCTCTTCCATTGCAGCCAAAATAGGCAATCCAGCTAAAGGAAAGGGATCTAGTGGCAGGCAACAGAGTCAGAGACAGCCTCCGCTCCACTTGTTAGGGGACCCATTTGAAGACCAAGCTGCACATATGCATAGGGAACCAAGGTCCAGCACTTGCAATAGCCACTTCTCTTATCCTGACTGACAGGGACCATATGTTACTCTCCAAGGAATATAATATGATATACATATTATATTATGTATATCAATAGGATATCTAATCTTCAGCTGTTAATTTTCATTTTTGGCATACCTTTCTTAAATTATTTCTGGTAAGATACTGTATTAATTTCCTGCTGAAGCAAATTATCATGGACAATTGCTTAGATAATAAAAGCCATTAAAAAAACAGTTCTAAAAATCAGAATTCTTAGGTGGGGATCAGTGGGTTTGGATAAAGGCGTTGGCAAAGCCATGCCCACAGAATATTCTCTGGAAGACGATGTAGTTCCTAACTTTCTTCCTGACAACCAGAGTCTATTTTCTATCTTCAAAGATTAAACCATCAGCCTCTTTATGAAGCCATGTCTCTTATTCTCTTATTTCCACCTTCTTTTTCCAAGGGTAAGGACCCATGTCATTCTCCTTGGGATTACATCAAGTAGACATGCAAATTTGACTGTCTCCCTCCGTGTGCAATATGCTTTTGCTTTTGCCTCAATGAGGCAATGAATTTGGAGTCCTGAGAATTAGGAAGCTCTTATCTTGGTTCAAACTACACACTATTCTGCCTACTGCAAATCAAACTCATGCAAGTTAGCACACATTACTTAGTTATCCAACACTTTCCAGATTATACTTTCCTCAACGACTTTCACCTGAATTGTTTTGAGCCCTCTGGTTCTTTTCTATCTATCTTAATTATAATGCATAACCATCCGGAGTAGCTTGCAAATATCCGAGTCCTTAAGATATGAATTAAATTGATCTGAAATAGAAACTAGAGCAAAGGATGTTTTTAAAAACTTGCCTCTTATGTAGCTAAGATTAATAATCATATATCTCAATATATTGCTCTAATATATTTTTATAATATTATCTGTCACTTTGGAGAGTGGTTATACCACAATGATTAAAAGGGGAGTCTACATTCTCAACTATTCCAGTTTCACATCTGAATACTGGCTAGCTCTTACACAGGGGTAAGCAACCACTTGATTCCTCTGTCTGCTCATTATTAAGTAACCAAGAGAAAGCCTGTATAGGACTACCTATGACTCAGAGTATATTTCAAGAAGCATGAATATTTCTTCACCATTAATCTTCTTTTCCAAGGCACATGGACATAACCAACATTTTTATTTCTGTGGTTCTCAGAACACACTTATTATTTGATGAACAGAACACAGGCAAATGTAGCCAAGCCACAAAATTGCAACCCTTTGAGCCAGATATCATATTTATTTTATTTTTAGGTTAGTTTTCCTCTTTTCTTCCCAAGTATATTCAACGGGAATGCATAATAAAAATCACTTGATACTTTAAAAAAGTCAGGTGTAGGATCCACCTGCCACAAGGATAATAACTCAGTTGGTACCCAGAGGGATCAATAGGCTCTTCAGGTAATTAAATGCATAGGGAGGCAAAAGACCAGACCAGGATAAAGCAGCCACAACTGTTTATATTTTGAACACTTCCAGGGAAGCCAGTGATATATGTTTGAGGAAGCTGATGCATGGGATGCTATAGGTGAAGAGAAAGAAAAGTGAAGAGAAGTACAGAAAGGAATGGATGACAAAGGAAAAACCAAAGACAGAGGAAAGCACAGGAAGATGGTGAGGCAAGGCTGCATGCTAAGTCTTATTGGCACTCATGTCATATGTGCATTATGCTTCTCCATCCTAATAAGGTCTCTCAGGAGGATGGCTGTTGTTGAATAGAATCTCATTAGAGAAGTATAATTATGGGCTTTTTTCAGAGTTTGTATTCAAAATAGATTTCAGAAGATTTGAAGCCAATAACTACAAATATGTGTTCTGTAACTACTTAGCAAGGTGACTCTAGACCTAAGATCCTAAGGCTCAGAGTTTTCCTTAAACATCTTTTTTTGCTCACTCTGCGTAGCCATGAGTACCAAAGGACTCTGGTCAGAACAGCCAATTACTCAGGAATGTTACAAAATATCTTTTCACCTAGCAATGGAAAAAAGCTCTTAGTAGCCTGAAGGTACTCTTAGACTCCTAAAACCACCATTAGCACAGTCACATTAGTTGTTCCAGCATAAAGAATATCTCTTTCTACTGCACAAGAATTATAAAAGTAACCATTACTTGCATTTGTGCTCCTTCCTAATTTACAAAGTATTTCTCACCTAAGTTCTTACCTGGTATTTTTGTGGTACTCCAGCAGTAACTCTAACTGAATCCAGGGTCTCACACTTGCCAAGCAAGTAAACTACCATTGCTGTATCTCAAGCTCTGTTTGTTTGTTTGTTTTTCTAGGAAAATAAAATGAAACACTTTAATATTCTTATTTTCCAAAAATTGGAGATAACGAAATTAAGTTTAAATAAGAAAATGAGAATTAAATTGGAATGGAAGTATAGGGTAGAAAAGAGGACATGAGGAAAAATAACATACTTAAGGCCATTTGAAGAAGGCATACTGAAATGTTCTAATATAAAAACTCATAAAAGTCCTAGGAACTTCTTTTTGAATTATTGGTCAATGGGAACACATAGACTTCTAAGTATTAGAGGCACGGTGCTGATACTCCTGGCTACTTTCCATAACTTCAAAACAAGACCCATTGCTAAGGACACCACATACTCGAATCAGAATTTAGAGACATCAAGTTGTTACTCACTTGGAAACTTCATCTCTACTGATTAGCCTTCCTCTTGCAGGGACATACTCTGTCTGCTGCAGAGTATGAGAAAAAATAAGCCTTAACTTCATCCATCTGTGAACCCTGTAAGCTACAAAAATGACTGGCCTAACAACATAGGCCCATTGGTGCAATAGTGGTGTCAGTGTTACGGAGTAACCAAGCACTTTCTGATTGGATAATAAGTCTGCTTCATGAGTTAAAAACTGGACTTGACATTGGTAATGAGGCCAAAAATGTGTGACTGGGCAGGTCATGGCACTATAGTGTTATTCTGCTAAATGAATATAGTGTTAAAGTGACTCCTATTGACTTACCATACCCATACATCAGCACATCCCTGAATCCTCAACCCTTATCAATGAGGCTTTTCCTTGCAATAGATGGCAGTTAATGCGGAGAGCTGGATAAAAGACTAGAGTCATCAACACTCAATGATATTTATAGCATGTTCCTCCTCTGAGTCCTAGGGATCTTTGTGAGAGAGGGTTGGATAGCTTCAAGAAAACAATGCTTTTCAGAGACAAAGGGAAAGATACACAATTGTGAAAGCATATACAAAATCTATGCAAGTTCCATCCGATCAAAGTCCCAGCATAGAAGGGAGAAGGTAAACGTGGTTTTCTGAAAAATTTTGACGAAAGAAAATTCTCCTGTGGGTTCTCTTTTGAGGCTACATGTTTAGACGTACATGCCACACCAAATCTTTTTCACAATTAAGCCATCAGTTTAGGAACTATTATCATTCAATAGCTGCTGCGAAAGCAAGGGTCAGGTTGGTTTTGTTGTTGTTGTTGTTGTTGGTGGTGGTGGTGGTGTTTTTTGTTTTAAAAAATCTGACTCTTGGTAAGCTGATCAAACACAAGATCAGAATCCAGTCCCAAGACTAACTAGGCAACACAAACTTGACTCAATAGGTTAAAAAAACCTCAAACTCAAATTTAACTTATCAAGTGCCACCATGTTACAAAGTCAGGTACTTTCTTTATAATTACTGCTGATAATTAAAATATCTAACTATCAAAACAATTCAACATTCTCCACATACATTAACCATCTAATCCTAGTAACTTGTCTACTATATGGGTCATGATTACAAGATGTTCTGTGTTCACGGATGCAGAAACCGAGGCCCGTAATGCTGGCCTACAGCTGATAGAGGGCAGAACCATGATTCAGACCCAGGATTCTCTGAATTCAGAGCCCATGCTTGTCCCACTGTTCTCTTCCGTCCCTTCAAAGCCCATAATTAAGCAAAATAATATGCTCTTCACAAATAAAAAGTTCCCCTGCACTAAGGCTATGAGATGACTTGCTGCAGATGACTTCCAAATAAAAGGCGAGATCCTTTTTCTGGAAACCGCATTTTGGCATGAAGGCACTAGAGTCCAGACAGCTTCCATGACGCAACCCAAGGTCTCCGGGATGTTGTTCTTCATTCTGAAATAGCTCTGAACCCTCCTACCCTCCCGTCTGCTTTGTGTCCTGCCTTAGGTAAGCTCCAAGTAGCCACAACTTGCTAATGGGTGAGTGTTTGATTGTTCACATGGCTTGAAACAAGGTCCACTGTGCCTTCTCCATCCCAGTGACTATTTCTACTTTCTCCACTCTCCTCACAGCTTTCCTCGCTGCTGTAGACCTTGTGTCTGTTTTGCTTTTAGCATTGATGAGTACTCTTAACATTTTGAAATTTTCTATAAAATTATCTCCTGCCACTTAAAGCATCCCTGTGTGTTGCAAAAAAAGAACGGTGATCTGAGAGGTGATGCTTGGATCTAGGTTTTGAGTCTAATCTGGCTTTTCATAACAGCCAGTGCTGTGCTGGTTCGCCTAATGCCTTCATTCCCAAAGCACATGTGTTCTTCTTCTCTTTTGCCAGGTAACAATGTACCCCAGGGTATATCACACGCAAAACCTTTAGGAACACAGTGGGGACACAGGGTGTCATTCAGGTCTCAAGGAACAATCCACAGAGCACATTCAGACTTGAGGGGAACACTAAGGTTCATGGGTGTTGTCAAAGGGAATAAGGAAGGGAAGCCTCTCTTAAAACCAAAAACCAACGCTCATGTGAAAATCTATTTAAGCTAATTAGAATTCTGTCTCATAAATGCCAGAGACCAACAGTTAGCTTTAAATGGGATGTGAAATAGGAAACATGTTTGTAGTGGTTTGAATGAGAATGGTCCTCATAGGCTCACATATTTGAACACTTAGTCAATTAGTTGAACTTTTGGAAAGCAGTGGAGGTAAGGCCTTGGAGGAAGTATGTAACTGGGGATGGGCTTTAAGCTTTCAGAAGCCACCAGCCTCCCCTCCTGTGTCTCTCTGTCTCTCTGTGTGCTGCCTGCTGATCAGGATGTAATGTTACTGTTCGACTATACATATCTGCTTCTCTCCATGGTGAAAATAGACTAAACATCTGAGATTGTAAAAAAAAAAAAAAAAAAAAAAAAAAAAAAAAAAAGGGCTCAAAGAAGTATGTTCTTTTATCAAGGTTGTCTTAGTCATGGTATTAACTCACAGCAACAAAATAGTAACTAAAACAGTATTCTTGCAGTTTGCTTTGAGAGGCATTGGGGCAATGAATGGGACAAATTAGTTAATATATTACTGTAGGTGTTGACTTGAAGACCATTTATGTCCCTTCCCCCACAGCATTGAGCTGGACTTCTCAGCCCATCCCATCAGCTGCAACATTCTTGGCTGCCAGGCCCCAGCCTTCTGCAGGTGTTATCTCTGGCCTTTGTTCCGCTGAGAACAATCAGCTGTTTTCACCTTGACAACCAAGGCTGCCTCAGGGCAGTCTCACCTGGAGACCAGCAGAGACCTGTAAGACATGAAGTACTTTATCCCAGCAGGCGACCCGCTGAGAAGAGGAGCCAAAGAGTTCTCGGCCTTCTCCTTGATGTCTGGGGGCAGGGTTGTTCTCTAAAGGCTATATATATTGACTAAATATTAGTAAAAATCAGTCTTGATAGGCAAATGTCGTCCCGACTCATTTCTCTTTCGTTGCCTTCCCGTTTATCCCCAGAATTCTCTTCCAGGTCTCCAGTTCACATGTGGCCGTGGGCAGCTACACATTTAGACAGACAAAAAGTTCAGCTTCTACTGTCCTCTGTGTAAAGGAAACAGTACCTTCTTGGGAGATGGAAAACACAAGATGTGACAGGTCCATTGACTCATGGAGTAGCTGAATAGGTTTGTTCAAGGCAGGGGAGAACCTGAAATCAGTATCCCTGAGAAGGAAATGGTACCATAGAAGGAAATGAGCCCAGAATAGCAGTCTCATCTCTGACTCCAAACTCAGAGAAGTGTAGATAAGTTCAAGGGCGCTTGACTGGTGAGGAGGAGGTCTCCTGACAGAAAGTCCTAGAGAGAGGTTAAAGTCCTTTAAAAGGGGCCCCAGAGACACATTTGCAGTTATTATGTCTGAAAGTACCCATGCTAAGTAGCGGCTGTACTTCTGAATCCAATTCCTTCTTGTTATTCCTGAGCTGCCACTGGCCACATCATGATTCACTCAGCTCTCCTCCAGTACAAGGGAAGTGAAGTTTGCTCATGGTGATACAGAAAACAGTACACCGGAGTTAGCATTCACTGAACATTTTCTATGTGCCACAAACTTAAATAAATTGTTTTATTGTTGTAACAGCTTTATAATTATAGGACACTGATGTTTCTCATTTTACAGGGAGAATGTAAAATAGGGGTGGCCATAGCACAGGGGAAGTGGATGTGTAGAGAAAGTCACCTTTGGTGAGGAGATTTATGAGGGTAGCACAGCCATGTGGTTCTATTCCTGAGTGATGGGGAAGTCTGAGCTTCAACCCTCAGTAGCACTAAGGATGAAGGGAAACCAAACACTGTTCAAAGCAATAAATGGTATGAATCCATGACCTTGATCCCAACCAATGTGGCTTTCTATTTCTCCAAGTTGGTGTGGCCCAAGGAATATTTAAACTGTCATTATATGGCAACAATGATATGAAAGGGGACAAAGAAAAGGAGAAAAATACAAAGACTTCACAAACTGTCTCAAAATCAAATTTCAAACTTGAAAATTCCTGATCAAAGATGATTCAGCATAGGCCAAAGCAAATCATGCACTAATAGCATGCTGTCTTTAGAGCCCTCTGACTTTATCTGCTCTTCTATTATCTACTGTGCTGTGACTAATAGATTTTCTGGTGGTGCTCAATGCTTGGAAGTTCAAGTAAAAATGGATGATAGTTTTAGAAATTCCCTTAAAGGCAAATAATATGTCTATCCAAAGGGCATTAAAACTGTGCTTTTGCATTCAAAGTCACTCTCCAAGGAGTTCTGTGTACTCAGCCAAGGAGACATCTCTCCCAGTGAAGCTTGTCCACTTCGAAAATCTCTGAAGACAGCTTCACAGTTCAGAAACAACCCCGAGATTGGAACTTCCCTAAAGTAGGCAAAAAAGGAAGGATCCCCGCCACTTGGGAAAGGAAATCCAATTCAGCAGCAGGAGGTGCAGCATCTGCAACCTCCTTCAAATTCCAGCACCCCAAGCTCTGCCTACACCTGATAAATTAGAATGTCTTCTGTCTTGTGCATGTTAAAATTAGAAAGCATAGGATTCAATGGCATGGAATTGTTAGAAATGTTTAGTCACAACATGGTATTCTTATGATGTGGTATAAAAATGACTTGTTTTCTGCTAAGCCGTGCTGAAATTTAACTTCGATTTAAATGACAAGATGGTAATGCAAAGACGTGCCTAGGGCTCTGCTCTCATGAAAGGATCAAATACTTCACCCAGTAAACAGTTCTCTGGAAAGAGGATCTGTAATAAAAGTTCATTTGGTTAAGCATCCCATGCTCCCTGAGGTCTGTATCACCTTAGTGGCCAACAAGACCTTCATCACGCATAGCAATTCATCCTTGGACATTATCTGTGAGTCAAAGTAAATCTCTATTATTTTTACCTCTTTCATTGTGTGGTCTTATTATTAACAGAGAGTGGACTGCGGATATTACATTAATTCAGGTATGGGTTTAGTTCTCTTAATCAATTAATGAATCCATTAACTATTGACTTAGCATGGTTTCCTGCTCTGCCAAGCTTTTTGGTGAAAATTAATGGTCAAACTAAATAAAAGACATAGGATATAATCCCTGCAGTAAGAGAACTGTGTTTCTTCTAAAATTGATATTTTTATTTGTTTATTATAATTATAATGATGATAATGATCTGTGTGTATGTGTGTGTTATTGTTGTTTGTTGTTGTTTTGCCTGCATGCATTTCTGTACACCATGTGTAAACCCAGTTCCCACAGAGGCCAGAAGAGGGTGTCATATCCCCTGAAACTGTAGTTACAGGGAGGTGTAAGCCTCCGTGAGGGTGTTGGGAATTGAGCCCAGGACCTCTGGAAGAATAACTAGTGCTCTTAACTGCAGCGCCATCTCACCAACCTCAGTTACTTATATTTCTATTGAAGAAAAAATACATAAAACTCAGAATGATGTTTCAGAGAAACCAGGAAATAACCATGCTATACATAAAATCATTGGGTCTTATTCATTTCCATGTCTCATTCTAAATGCAGGGCTGAAGTTACACTGATCCTTGAGCACACAGAATTCCTTCCTCATCTCCATGGCTTCTATTTGTAGAGCAACTTAACCTTTATCTGACTTCCTTTTATCCCCTACTCTATTATCCCAGAAACTATTTTGTTCTTTGCACTGACTTTAGCATCTTGTTGCTAGGAAGCTTGTCTTGGGCTTCAAATTCAAGAAAATGGTTGCCCTCTTCCATAGATGTTCCTCGTGAAAATTCTGTTTGGGAAGACCACTTAGCTACAAAGTCATTTCGTAAATCTCTGATTCAATAACATTGTAGATAAAATAGATGTAAGTTTATTAAATTATAGAAATCACATGATACTCTCGAGAACCCTGTTTAGGCCTTGAAAGCCCTGTTCTCCCTCATTTAGACTTTCTGGATGAGCTCTATGGCAGCCAGAGATACTGTCCTATACCTGGAAAGTGCTTGCGTGCATGTGTGCGTGCGTGTGCGCATGTGTGCATGTGCGTGTGTGTGTGTGTGTGTGTGTGTGTGTGTGTGTGTGTGTATGTGTGTGTGTGTGTATGCTTTCACATATTTTCTTGGGGATGTATATATTTGCTTGGCTGCCTCTGTCTCCTGACAAGAAAGAATCCAAGTAAGACAAACCAGGTATGAGGAAGTTTGATTCTACTTTATTTGTATTATGTGTTTTCAGTATTCTACAAATGTCTGCACCTTGTCCTGCATTGTTAAACAACAAACAAAACTGTTTTTCTATAGTCTTCCCAACCTCTGGCTCTTTCAGTATTTCCATGCATTTCCTCATGATAATCCCTGGACCTTGGGGAAGGGTGTGATGTAGACCTCCCATTTGTGTCTGAGCACTCAACAGATGACTGTTTTCTACAGTTTATCCAGCTGTGCATCTCTGAATTGACAACCCACTTCACAAAGAATATGAAATCTGAATGCTGCACTAATCCAGGGGTAGAGAGTTGCAAATTTAGAGAGCAGTTTGATATTATGTCCATTTAGCAGACTAATAACACTACCATTACCTCTGTAGCCCATGGATTCCCCAATTGTTGGTTCTTGGCCAGATTTGAAGTTCCAACCACTTGTTTCCTCCTGTAAAGTGGGCCTTTAAATAAGCCAAATTAGTTGGTTACCAATAATTGTTTGCACTATTATTGCACCTGTAAGCATATTTCAAGTGCCTGCATTAGAACTGCAGATCAAGATGATAAATATTCTAGTATTTTGTGGGAATGGGTTCATGATCTTCAAGCTATGGACAGTTGATGTCTTTTGGAAGAGTCAGAGTCAGCTTTCTTTGGAGTATGGTTTCTACTACATCACACATCAGTTGACGGCCTCTCATGCAGAAATATCTGGAGAACACAATTGGAGTTGATGGATTATTAAAATTAAAATGACATAAAAACCACTGAGTCTTATTCGTTTCCACTTCTCTCACTAAATGCAGTGCTGAAATCATACTGATCCCTGAGTATACAGAATTCTTCATCTCTGCATTATCTTTCCTGGAGAACAATGAGTAGACAACAATTAGACTCAGCTAGAGTCCTTCATATCAGGGCCATTCTCTTCTGTGATTTGAGACTCTTGAGGATGCCTAGTTCACCCAATTTAGAGTCATTGTCTGTATGAATATATGAATGACCAAGAAGATTTTGGTAGATGGAAATGAGGAAAAACACATTCCTGGATAGTGGAGTTTAAAAAGAAAGTGCCAATGTTTTTTAAGGAAAAGAGGTTGGTATGTGAACAGGTCAAAATGAGAAAAGTGTTTGGAGAATGGTGCCTTTGATGTCAGTGCTGATGGGACTTCTAACAGTGGACCTGTGCATTGTACAGAAGGAAGTTCTTGTGGTGGGTGGTCAAGATGGTACCTTCTTACTTCCAACTGTGCTACATAATTACTAATCCATTGTGGACAAAGGTTAGGGAGACCATGAGAAACAAATTTATTGAGTATCTAATATGCATCTGAAGCTTTCCATATGTAATTTACTGGCATTTCACATGCAGTTTCTCATGCTACTTCACTGGCACCTTGGTAGAGAAGGTTTTAAAATTTGAAGGTTTAAATGACTCTCACAACCTGTACATACAGCAAGTTTACTCTGCTTACGTAATACCAGTTTCAGCTCCTACACTTGAAAACAAATGCCTTGTGTTCGATTATTTATTAGGAACTCATATTTCTGCAATCAATGGGTTTGTCTTTATGGTAGAGATTATCAGCCTAAAGGAAGTCACTTTGAAGCTTGTCTATTACTTTGTGCATTGCTAGACACTGTTCAATAATTATTTCCTAGATCTAAGAATTACATTTAACCACCAAGGCAGCATTGGGAGAAGAAACGGTATAATATTTTGTAGTTAAATATTCACTCAGAGTCCCTGAATAAGCCCAGTGTGTTCCTGATTCTTCATTTTAAAATTCTGTGATTTGCTCTCCAATTATCAAAATTCTTCTATCCAATGTTTAACTCAAATGCACCCACCCCCTCCAAAACAACTGTCTTTGGCCACCAATGAACTAATAGCTATGAAAAGCAGTCGTGGATTAATACAGTTGACTAAAGGAGGGAATGAGCCCACCTAATCCTAGATGGATGTCTAAAGTGGGAAGAATAGAATGGATATGGGAGGCAGCAACAATGTTCAATATAATCTTGATGTGAGGGTTAAAGAAAGAATGTTTGGAGAATAACTATTCTATTCTCAAAAAGCACTGACCTTCCAAAGACCCCATCAGTGTCTCAAAAATACAATGATTGTACCTACCTTTAAACTACATACTGCCTCTAGCTTTTCAGATTCTTCATTGATTTTTCATAACCAACTTCTTCTTTGTTGTTGCATATCATTAAGCATGAATGCCCACAGCCTTGTCTTCATAAAAGCTCTTCTTCTGCCTGGGATAATGGTGGAAGATTGCTGAACTGAACTGAAGTATTCATTATACTTTGCCCTGAAAGGACCTTATAAAGAGGCGGGTCACTGTCCATCACTGTCTTGGCAAACACATCAACCAGCTTAATGTTTGCCATGCCTTCTTTCTAGTGTATACCTGTTATTTTCTTAGCAAAGACCAGGTTGAATCATCATCATGAAATCACCATAGCAAAATCAAACTTATTACACCTATGTATACATGTTATGACACCCTATGTTCAACAGCAGTGGATGCGAAACACATAAAACCATCTGGATTATTATAGATGTACTACAAACTAACAATGACTTTTTGTCCTCTGAAAGCTATAATTTATTCCTAACATATGACCTGAAGACAAGCTGAGTCATTTGGTAAATATTTTGTTGACTGAAGCCAACAACCAATGGTTTGCTCTCAGTTTCTGTTTTTCTTCCCTAATATGACTGAAAATATGTCATCAATATAAGAAAGACATTAATTTTAACATGAGAAAATCTGAATCATAACCTGGAATAAACCTCTGTCCCCAGTGCTTTGCTAATATTTCTGGAGGGATCCTGACAATTCATTTGTTTTTATAGACTATGACCATTGGCCAGGTGTGTTCAAGGGAGGTGACTGAGTCTAGTGTGTCTGTCAGCAATGCAGTGACTAATACATGGCACTAACCCATAGTGCATTGCTTATTAAATGAATAAACATTCTCTTGAAGTGATGGCTAAGCCTTCACTGATTTGTTTCTTTTTAATTACCCTGGCACCTCAGTCATTCCAGGCTGCTGGAACAGTGTTCCACTGAGCACATGGCTCATAAGCAGCAGAAACCTACTTCTCCAAGTTCTATCAGATTGAAGTACAATACCAGGGTGCCAACCAAGTTGAGATCTGGTGAAGGGTCTCTCTCCAAGTTGCATAGTAACAACTCCCCACTATATTTACCATGGCAGAGGAAAGGGTGTCTCTTTGGGGTCTACTTCATGAATCACCAACCTTATTCATAAAGGCTCCTTCCTCATGAGCAGATTTATGTACCCAAGTACCTGCTATATCCTGCTGCTATTTCATCAGCTTGTTACTATCACAATATATGAATTTTAAGTGGACATAAATGTTTCATTCATGGAATTTATTTTTAAAAGTTTACTTAGTTTTATGTTGTATTTGAAAAGATAATTTTGGGGGAGAAAAAAAGCCATCTCCATGGTCTAACAATTCAGAGTATACTAATATGATCTTTTAAAAGGCATTAGTATGAAATTACAATGCATGAAACAAGTCCACTCATCATCAAATGTAAAGAAATTGAAATGCTTTACTTGGTAGTCAAGTAAAGTTGCTATGAAACCTTTATGTACAAAGTGTGTGGTACGTTAAGATGTAAAGCCATGGGGAGGTGATATGAATGATCACTACACAGGAAAACTTAAAATGAATCAGTAGGTATATGTGTAAGTTTTTACTAAAATATTGGAAGATATTGGAAAAGAAGGAAGGTTTTCCTTCTGTTAACAGAGTGCACCCTGATTATGGCATTTGGAGCAGGTCAACTACATATTTTATTCATGTTCCCAGTGAATATGTCACTTGAAAACATCATAGTCTTACTCAGTTAGACTGCCATATGGTGAGCTCATATCATCTTGCTATAAAATGATGCTTCCACAAAACCAATATTTGTTTTCATTTGAATTAGCTTACTGGCATCAGTCAGCCCTAACTGGACAAATAAATTGCTTGGGAAAACAAAATAACAACAAAATAACACTAACCATCTCTACCTAAGAAGAATAAAGTAAAAACTTAAGGTGTTCCATTGTTTGATTTTTATCTTTTTTATCTTATTGGTTTTGATTTTATTTTTCTAAGATGATTTTGATTCATAGCAACAACTAAAAAGCAATGCAATTATCAATGTCATACATTCAACCACAGAAATTCTTCTCAGGTATAGATTTTGCCTCTACCTTCTCTAAGAAAATCTTAGTTGTAATTGAAACTAAATAAGTATATTTTAAAGAAAAAAAATCACATTTATCCAAGACTGTGAGTTGGTTTCCTTTCCTTTCCTTTCCTTTCCTTTCCTTTCCTTTCCTTTCCTTTCCTTTCCTTTCCTCTCCTCTCCTCTCCTCTCCTCTCCTCTCCTCTCCTCTCCTCTCCTCTCCTTTCCTTTCCTTTCCTTTCCTTTCTTTTCCTTTGCCTTCTGTCTCTCCCTCTACCTCTCTCCTTTCTACCTCCCTTACTCTCTCTGACTCTGTCTGTCTCTGTCACTTTCTCTCTTTTTCTCTCTACACACACATATATACAAGACATGGTTTCTCTATGGACATTCCTGGTTACCCCCTCCCAACTCTTCCCACCCCACACAAGACAGGGTTTCTCTATATACATTTCTGGTTGTCCTAAAACTTGATCTGTAAATCACACTGGCCTTGAAATCAGAGAGGTCCACCTGCCTCTGCCTCCCAAGTGATGGGATAAAAGGCGTGCTCCACCATAGACTGGCAGTGTTACTTTTCCTGTTAGAGTATGGTCCATGTTATTTTACATGACACCACCAGAAATGAAATTCTAAAAGCAACTGTTTACCTATAAGTAAAACAGTTACACTACCTTTATTGTATATTAAGAGCTAAGCAACAATGGTGTTGAATACATAGGTATAGAATAAAATACTGGTCACTTTTAGGAAAAATATCCCTAAGGTGTTGGTAGATAAGAATCTGAATATATTGCTTGACTAAAAAGCAAGGTACAGGACAAGAATTATTATATGTTATCACTTATGTACTAAAATAACCTCTAGAAAGATTTCATATAATTTACATTTAGGAGTGTTTGGAGAGAAAAAGTACATAGTCTAGTGTATAAGTGAAAGAAAGTTAGTTTTAGCCTGTTTTTTATTTGAATTTTGGAACAGGTTATATATTATCTACTCAAAACAATGGGTAATGCTACACCTTGGATAATAAACACAAAGCAACCTAGAGGCTCATTTTATAAGGGAAAGGTTAATGGTTAACAGTTCAAAGGACAGCTTACTCAGTAATGATGTTGAAGCAAACATACAAGCCATATAAAACACAGATACACTGTGTCCTGTGACTCGGTCACAAATCATCAAAAAGGGGCAGTTGAATGCATTATTTTCTTCAGTTGCAAAGTTTCTCCCTAGGGTCTAACCTTGAAATTATCTGAACCCACTTTTCTTCCCGGAATGTTGCCTACTTCAGTAGAAATGCATGTGATAAAGGACAGAAAGTAAGAATGGCCATTAGACAGATACAAATGTCTCAATCTCTGTAATAGGGGAAGCTACATGGATGCTCAACTTGCATCTGTCAGACAGAAAAAAATAAACTTTGTAACAGTGAATTGTCTAGCATATAGGCAGCCTTTCTCTGAAGTCACATCAACATCCATATGCCACATACTGCAAAGGGCAAATATCATGGTAAGAGCTAGATAAAATATATGTGCTGAGACTATGAAGAAATGTACAGAATTCACCACAGGATTATAAGAGAATTTGTGATTAAATATTTTCCTTACTGTTATCTTGTACCATTGAAATATTTAAATATGAGCTACGTCCTATATTTTTAAACTAATAAAGACATGAGCAGGTTTATTTTAAGATCTTCATATCAATATTTTAAGGTCTTTATGTCTTCTATAAAGCTGAAAGCTATCTCAATACATCAATATAGTAGTTTCTTTGCAGCATTTAGGTTGCATACAAATCTCAGCTATAATGGATAATATTCAATGAGAATATTTTCTAGTATTGTTGAGATTGGGGCATATTTTCCCCAGACACTGATCCTTTATATGCCATGTTGCTTCAGAATTTTGTAGGAAAACTACAAGCACACAAGAATGATATATTCACGAAATGCTGATTACTAAGTATGAACCACACTTGTCAGTTAATTTTAAATGAAGTTAACTTATAACAATTCTGTAGGGTACAATGTATTCCAAATCCTCACCAGGATTTAACCCTAATTCTGTCCAAGGCAATCTCTGACAACTGTCAAGGACTCAAGTCCTCATTCTCCTTTTTTACAAAATGCAACAGAAGTAATGTCTCCCATGCAACAGATGCCATTGACACCTGCCTATAGCTCTTCAATGCTTAGCCACACCCATAGGTGCCAGGTCCACCTGCTAGAATCTTTGGATGATGGCCTGAAGTTTTATTCCAATTAGGAAATTCCCTTTCATGATAACTAGATAGCATACTCCTTACTCCTAAGATCTAACTCACTGACTGGGGGATGGATGGGTAATTGTCATTATTCCCATATAATGGTCAAAATGATTTTCTTCAGCATGATTAAATTACATGTACTATCAAGAGTAATTTACTTGATAATATGCTCTTAGAAATGTATCAGAACAACTGAGGTAGATCTGCCCTCTAAATAGTTGAGATTTTAAGTATACAATACACAATTATTAACTACTGGATCAGTGTTACACAACAAGACTCTAAGCAGTAACATGTTTGGCCCAACTGAAGCTTTCTACCCTGTATAGCACCTCACCTCTACTTCCTCTTTCTTCATAACTTCCAGCTTCTGGCAGCCACTAACTCAGTGGTTCTCAACATATAAGCTGTGACAATTTTGGGGGTCAAATGACTCTTTCACAAAGGTTTCCTAAAACCATTGGAAAGCTCAGATATTTATAACATGTTTATTCATATCAGTAGCACCATTACAGTTATGAAGTACCAATGAGTATAGTTTTATGGTTGGGGGTTACCACAGCATGAGGAACTGTTAGTGTTGGGTCACAGCATTGGGAAAGTTGAGACCACCATACTTACATATGGCTGCTTTCAGTGTGACTATTTAAATACTTTAACACAAGTTGAATCCTACAAAATTAGTTCCTCTATAATTTTCATATTTTACATCCTTTGGGTTATCCATACTGTTATATGTGGAAGGATGTCTTTCTTCTAGCTGAAAACTATGTTAATACATCTGTATAGTGGCTTCTTTCTGGCATTGTGGTTACATATACATCTCAGCTATTATGGATGGTATTCAAAGAAAATATGAGGGCTAACATCAGGTTGAGAGCCTGTTTGAAGTCTTTGTGTATGCTTATTAGATACATAGTAGTTCTACTTTTAATATTTGGAGAGCATCCATACTATTATTATTCCTTAGAAGTTGGGAAATTGTTATGTAGACAAGGCTGGGCTTAAACTTGTTTATGTAGCTGAGGGTGATCTGAACTTCTGATTCTCCTGCCTTAACCTTCCAGGTTCTGGAATTATATTTATGTACTGTCCTTATCTGGGGGATGAAGTGATGAGGCTCTAAGCCCAGGCTTTTGAACATGCCAGGAAAGCTCCTTATCAACTGAACTATATCCCCAGTCCACAGAAATTTTTATGTAATTAAACTTTCCTAATAAATGCAAAGTAATATGTCATTGTGATGTTTAATTTTCATTTTTCCTGATTATTTGTAGTGCTGAGCACTTTTATGGTTCAATCTTAAGTGTTCCCTGAAGGCCATGGTTGAAGTGTTGAAGGATTGGCTGGCTACTAGACTTTGGTCCTGCTGCCTGCTGGAAAGAACTCCAGGAGGTAGGCTCCAGAGGAAGATAAATCACTGCTGCAGGCGTGCTCTGCACCCTCTCACCCTCCCTTCCTCCTTAGCTTATTGCCTGCCACAAGGTGAACAGACTTCTTCGGTCTCATATGTGTATGTGTGTGTATATATATGTGTGTGTATGCATGATGATATTAATATATATCATAATATATTGAATATGTAGGAGTATATCATTCTATCTATCATATATATGGTATATTCAGATAGCCTAAGGCCACAGTTACAAGGTCAAGAAACCATAGCTGGAAACCTCTAAAACAGAGGCAAAATATATCTTCTATCCTTTCAGAGTGTTTCAGGTCTTCTACAGAACTGAAAACCTACCACTGTTTCTACTCTTTTAAACGAATTTTGGACATTTGTGTGTCCCTTACTTAGGTAATATATTCTTTTCATTTTTATTTTTGAAATTAAAATATAGTTACATTATTTCCTTCATTCTTTTCCTTCTCCCAAGGCCTACCATGTACTTGCCTTGCTCTATCACAAATTCATGGCCTTTTTCTTTAGTTGTGTATACATAATTTATTTTAAGATTCTTCATTATATCTCTATCACTGAAAATTGGGAATTCAAATTAAGATTTATTATACTGACTAATATTAAAGAGAGAATGTCTAATACAGTATAGGTATCAGCAAATGCTCATTACTCTTTTCTATTCTCATATTTCCAATGAAAAACTTTCTAAATGTTAAAAGGGTTAAGTGTAACATAAACAAAAAAAATCTCTCCCTGGTTTGTGATTTGACCAGCATCTTCTCCAGTGTTTATCCTGGGGCACTGACATTAGCTATCTGGGATCAGTCTTTATGCTTCCTTGTTATGGCCATAATCTTAGTATTTATTACTGATTTGAGCAGGAGTAAACTCAAGAAATGATAACACAGAGATATTTTGTAATTAAACTTGAGTAGGGCAAGATGAGACTTCAAAGACGTGAGAGTAATCTAATACTATTGGTTACATACTACTGTGTTGCAAATTACCACACAGCAGACAGGTTAAAAGCACTTACATTTTCTGTCTCATGACCTCCGTGGGCCAGGAATGCAGACCAGCTTAGCCGGGCTTTCTATATCCAAGTCTTTTATGGGCTACATTTATAGACTTGACCAGTCCATAATCACTTCTGAAGCCTTGAATAGGAGATCTGTTTCCATCATCAAGAGTTTGTGGTCAAATTCTGTTTGCCAAAGGCTATTTCCTAGAAATCTGTTGATAAGAAGTGTGCCCCAGTTCTTTTCCACATGGAACTTCCAAGCAGCTTGGTTCACCAGTGTCTAAAAAGCGAAAGCCATAGAGAGAATCTAGCAAGATGGAAGCTATGTTCTTGCAAACCCTAATCATCAAAGAGGCTCCCCTTGCCTTTTTTTATTTAGGTGGTTGGAAGCAAGTTGCCAGACAGTGCTACAAGAGCGAAGATTCATAATAAGGGTGGATGCCATAGGTCAAGAATCATGAAAAAGATGATTAGGATCTATCCATCATACAGTCAATTTTAAATTGGCCTTGGAAGGAAGACAGCCTGGCTAAACTGCAGGCATAATTCTCTAGTTTCCTTGATTTTTGTCTTGGAAGTTTCTAAAATAAGATTAGCTTTGATTTAAACAAAAATATTCAAAAATATTTAAGGCTTTAAAACTTCATGGATAACAATAGAACAAGAAGGAAATTGACATTATCCATGAAGAACTGAATTGCATAGCTGTATAACATTGAGAATACATTAAATGTGCATAGACCAATCTAAATAACTGATCTTGACACACTTAATTCGACATATATGCATTGGTATACTGTTTTTCATATTGTGGGGGCTTAATATCTCTTCGAAATTGAACCATATAGAATTAGATTTAAATGTGTAGATTTCAATTATCCTTGCTAGTTCTGTTCATGCTCAAACTTTCACCAAAGCCTATTCTGCTGCTTCTTACAAATGTAATGAAGAACTTATTCCTCAAAGTAGAAACGAAATTGACTATAAAAATTCAGAATCCATGCTGTTATTACTCAAAACTAACAGAATTGTGCTTATAAGTGGCCAAGAGCTGCCTTCTTTCTAATCTGAGAGGATGTTCCAGACCAACAAATGGAAAATAAAGTCATATTCAGGTGCAGTCAAGGAGTTAGGATACTAGGAATAAAACTGTGCCTCACTGGTTGCCTGACATGGATGACTGAGGTCATTGAAAGTAATGCTTTAAAATCCACAGATAAAACAATCACAGGGTGGGTTGGAAAGTTTATGCCTTTTGACCAGGACCACAACCCACATCCGTTACAGTGAATTACAATTGGATATTATTCAAAAGGTGATTTTCTTTGCCAGTATAGAAGAAGAAGAAAAGAAGGAAATAATTGAACACTGCATTATTCATTATTCCAGAATAAATGAAAATAGAAGGGACTTAGGGTAGAAAATGACTTTTCAGCAAAATTTAGTTTTCTATATAACCAGGCTGTCAACTACAAAGCATGAGCCCAATGTAATACAATTCCATGTCACAAATGAGTAAATGTTTAATTCCTAAGTTGCTTTTTCCACAGCACAACTAAGACAACTGACTTTTTCTTGTTATGTCTGTCATTCTCTGCAATATTAACAATACCACTGAGGGAATATAATTATGCCATCCTGTCTGTAAGTTTTGATAGGTGTCAGTATATAGCATATGGCATTGTGTTATAATTCTGGTTTGCTTTATTAATGCTTGAGTATTTCTTACATATATACAACAAAATATAAAAAGTTCTACCCTTATTTCCCCCTCTATATCTTTCCCAACACATCCTCCTTCCAAATCCATGTTCGTGAAAACCTAATACGTTCAGTTGATGCTGCTGATTTGTCCATGAGAATGGGAGCATCCAATGGAATATGTAAAACCTAATTCCATACCTTAGCAGCTATTACCGTATGTTGTAGGGTTTCTATTGCTTTGAAGAGACAACATGACCATTAAAACTCTTATAAAGGAAAGTGTTTAACTGGGGCTGGCTTACAGTTCAAATTAGTCCATTTTCATCATGATGGGAGGCTTGGCACAATGCAGGCAGACATGGCGCTGAAGAGGTAGGTGAGAGTATTATTACATCTGGAAGATTGGTTGGTAGTGGACCTGGCTTGAGTATCAAAGAACTACTTCCTCTAACAAAGAAACACCTTCTCCAACAAAACCATACCTCCTAATAGTGCAGGTCCCTAAGGGCCTATGGTGGTTACCTTCATTCAAACTACCTCACTTGCCTATAATAGCTCCTCACTAAGAGTGGGACCTGCAGAGAACCTCTTCTATTTATACTAGAAGTTTGGCTGGCTTGATCTTCTGCAGGTCCTATGAGGTAAGCATAAATGCTAGGAGTTAATGAGTGTGATAGCCACATCTTATGATGAGTATGATATCATATGCAAAAGATAACATTTATGGCATTTCCCCCTTCTACCTACTCTTAGATTCTATGTTCTTCCTCTTCCTTCATGTTTCTTTTTTTTATTCGATATAATTTTTTATTTACATTTCAAATGATTTCCCCTTTTCTAGCCCCCCACTCCCCGAAAGTCCCATAAGCCCCTTTCTCTTCCCCTGTCCTCCCACCCACCCCTTCCCACTTCCCCGTTCTGGTTTTGCCGAATACTGCTTCACTGACTCTTTCCAGAACAAGGGACCACTCCTCCTTTCTTCTTGTACCTCATTTGATGTGTGGGTTATGTGTTTCTTGATACATGGTAGGATGACAAAAAGTTGATAAAGATGTTTGATTTAGTCCTGAGAACAAAGTTTCTTATTTTCGGCACTTTGACCAGATATGTGTTTCTGCCTTGATTGATTCTCATTACAAAAAATATGCTCTTCTGATGAAAGTTATAAAGTTTAAGTCTATAAGTATAAACCTAAACATTTAGAAGGCAGTTTGATAACAAGATCATTTAGCATTGCTATTATATTTTGTTTTTATTTTTTATTTACATTTCAAATGATTTCCCCTTTCCTGGTTCTCCTCTCCCCGAAAGTCCCATAAGCCCTCTTCCCTCCCCCTGATCCCCAATCAACCCCCTCCCACTTCCCTGTCCTGGTATTCCCCTACACTGCTGCAGCAAGCCTTTCCAGGACCAGGGACCTCTTCTTCCTTCTTCTTGGATATCATTTGATATGTGAATTGTGTCTAGGGTATTCTGAGCTTCTGAGGTAATATCCACTTATCAGTGAGTGCATACCATGTGGGCTCTTTTGTGATTGAGTTACCTCCCTTAGGATGATATTTTCCAGTTCCACCCTTTTGCCTAAGAATTTCATGAATTCATTGTTTTTAATAACTGAGTAGTATTCCGTTGTGTAAATATACCACATTTTTTTTGTATCCATTCCTCCGCTGAGGGACATCTGGGTTCTTTCCAGGTTCTGGCTATTATAAATAGGGCTGCTATGAATTGCATGCTGGGGAATCCTTTGGGTATATGCCCAGGAGTGGTATAGCAGGGTCCTCCGGTAGCATAGGCACAGGGGGAAATTTCCTGAACAGAATAACAATAGCTTATGCTCTAAGATCAAGAATTGACAAATGAGGTTTATAAAGTTTTTGTAAGGCAAAGGACACTGTCAAAAGGACAAAACTGCAACCAACAAATTGGGAAAAGATCTTTAACAACCCTACATCTGACAGAGGGCTACCATCCAATATATACAAAGAACTCAAGAAGTTAGACCCCAGAGAGGCAAATAACCCTATTAAAAATGGGGTACAGAGCTAAACAAAGAATTTTCACCTGAGCAATACTGAATGGCTGAGGAGCACCTAAAGAAATGTTCAACATCCTTAGTCATCAGGGAAATGCAAATCAAACAACCCTGAGATTCCACCTCACACCAGTCAGAATGGCTAAGATCAAAAACTCAGAGGACAGCAGGTGCTGGTGAGGATGTGGAGAAAGAGGAACATTCCTCCACTGCTGGTGGGGTTGCAAGCTGGCACAACCACTCTAGAAGTCAGTCTGGCGGTTCCTCAGAAAACTGTGCATGATGCTAACACTGCTATTTTAGCAAGAACAGGTTCTTTTCCAGGCTTCGCATCCTCTCCAGCCCTCTTGGCCAGCCAGGATGGCAGTAGCAGTCATGAAATTTCTTCCCATTGAATAGCCCTCAAATCCAATCAGAAAGTGGTTACTTACCCCAAAACATTGGTGCCATGATTGCACCCGTGAGAGTACATCTTACCTGGCAGAGCACGGTGGAAGCTACTCAGCAAATAGGAATAGAGGTTGGTTTCTCTATGTCCTGCATCCAAAGTATGCGGTATCTTCATCAAAATACCATATAGCATCGATTATATCTTTCCTGGAAAAATAAGGAGTCATGATACATTTCATTCAAGAATGTATTTTTTCACATATATAGTGTGTTTTCTAATAAGCAATATAGCAACCTTTATATACTCACATTGGTGAATCTCTCAGCCCTCACAAGTCTATTTTAAGTATATCATTAAAATATAAAGACCAACATCTGGCCAGTGTACAGGCAATAAGAGACAGTGGAGGCCTAAGCTCCCAATGGGACCTCCCTATCATAGTCTCTGCCCTCAAAGCCCAGGTAGCATCATGGAAGAGAATATAGAAAGACTGGAAGAGTCAGATGTCGTAGATACCTGCAGCTAAACAATATTTTCCAGACCTAACAGGAATGCCGCCTACGTGAACACACAATGGCTGTGACTGCATGTGTAAGACCTGCCCAAAACCAAGCAAATTCAAATTACAGCACAGATGAGGAAGGAACCAGGAAGTCCCAAGGACTTATAAGCAGTGGCTGGCTACTGGGCGAGGGGGACTTGGTTTTCTTCAGGGACATGTTTTTTATGAGATGCCCCCCATGCTTCAGTAGTAATCCTCCACCCATGCACATACAAGAATCATTAAGTGCCCTCAGTAGATTATAACTAAAGCAGAGAACATGGAATATGGTGGGGGAGGGGACTAGAGGAAGAATACATGGGGGAGGTGGGTTTTGATCAGGCATACCTATGTAAGAAATGCTTAAACAGTAAAAACAGAAATGTCTTTATGAAGATACACAGCTATTTGTAGCTTTAAGAATCTAAGTGCAAAAAGGAGAAGAGAGGCATTTATCTATCAAGGAGCTCTATGAACAAATGGTTGTTGTTTGTTCACATATTTGCTCTAGATGAACAATCAGTCTCAAAAATAAACATAATCTCAATTCAACAAATGAGACAATTATAGCTAAGAAATCATAGAATAGCTGGGAGGTGGTGGTGCACGCCTTTAATCCCAGCACTGGCAGAGGCAGAGGCAGGCAGATTTCTGAGTTCAAGGCCAGCCTGGTCTACAGAGTGAGTTCCAGGACAGCCAGGACTATACACAGAAACCCTGTCTCAAAAAACAAAATAAAACAAAAAAAAATTATAGAGTAGACAAGTTACATCTTATGTACCTCGAGTAGGAGAATAATAGGGTACATTTCACCCACAAAGTCATTTGAGCTTCACAACACTCATTTCAATGTGACAGCTAAAGAAACTTCGGAGTATTCAAAGACTGGCAAGGTATCAGGCGAGAAGTCGAGTTGGAACTCATGTGTCTGTGATTCTTACATTTTCCCCAATAACAGCATAAAATCCCTTTAAATGTGACTTCTTTTAAAAGCATTACAGGATTCTCGTGCTTCCTTTCAGGGGCAGAGAGAAAGTTTTATTTTTGAAACTGTTGTGTTCCTGAGTAAGTAAGGCATCTAAAAAAAAGGCTCAAAAATTAAATCTGTCTGTAATGAAGTAAAGTGAGTAAGAATAAGCATTTGGGACACTTCCCTTGGTTCTGTTGTTACATTACAGATCTGCTCGATTTTTTTTTTAATTAAAATATCTCGCTATTTGTTGCTGTATCATAACAAAATAGAAGGAGGAATGAATGTCTGCAAGAACATACTAAAAAACAAGGTACCAAGCAAGGCTTATTACTTCCTTCTTCCCAGCATCAGACCCTACTCTGATGGTCACATGATATCCCCAGACTGTCTCATGTTATAGATTTGGAATGATGGGCATTTCTCCATGTTTCTGTTTAGTAGAACAAAAGGCAACTTTGTCCATCACTGCTCAAGAAGTTTATGTTTCTCTCCGGTCCCTGAAAGGCCCTCTGACTCATGATGCTCCTTGGTATCTTTCCCACACTTTCCCTTCATTCCTTCATTACAACACATAACTTGAATGTGGATTGTGGAATTTCCCTTGGCTCTCTTGAAGAGCTACAGATGCTGTGCAGTGGTTAGGAAGCCCCAGACGAAGCCACTAACTTTGATGCAGACTAGCAGTCACTGTAATAAGCCTGTGATCTTTCTTCACAAGACTACTTGATATTTTGAAAGTCTCAGCTTCTTAAGTGCAAAATGTGGTCAATGGGTGTACCTTTCTCTGGATTGTTGTAGGAATATTAACTAGAGGAAATAGAAAGAAGAGCAGGTTTAACTCCTGACATGTTGTCTTTTACATATCAAATATGAGGAAAAAATGTCTTTCCAGTTGGCTGTTCAGATTGTATTACTTATACATCAAAATTCAGAAGCAGAAATCCTTATTCTCTTAATAAGATAGCACTGGAGAGTCTGGATAGGAGGGCAGACAGATCTATGCACTCATCCTAGCAGGATCAGAAATTATTGGTATTGACTGTGTCACCTGACCACTTGAAATGGTTGGTGGGAGTGAGGAGATCAGGAAAGGATCATGATAACATCATCTAACCCACAGAGAGAGAGAGTGGAAGAAAAGAATAAGATAAGAGAAGAATTGTGCATTGCTGTGAATCTCTAAATGACTACACCAACACTGGTTAATGACTGTAGGATAACACTATTAACTGGAGGAAACTAAAACTTTCAAATGCTCATTTTCTTCTATTTCAATCAAAATGTAGAGACCAAAATGGGCAGAAAAACTGAAGGCTGATCCTGATTTCATGTAATAGGACCAGCAAAGGAATAATTAGTGCCGGAGAAGCTGGATCTCAACAATGCTAGTGAAATGGACATAAGCAGATATCTAATTAGGTTAATCAGGGTTTCCCATAATATATAATTAGTTCATCCCTGAACTGGTTGTAAGATTCTTTCTACCATCTGTCATGCTTACTTCAAACTTTCTACTTTTTCTACAGATAAACAGGCTTGAAAAACATTAGTCATTCCTTTTGGGAACATGGAAATGACAGGATAGAACTTCTTCAAATAAAGGAATATTTTCCTAAGCCTGTTTGTCTCTTTTATATTTGACTAAGACCTCATGAATTCTCTTGTTTCAGGAACAAATTTGTAAGAGTAACAAAAATCAATAAGACATTAATTACCAGTGCTTCCTATTTCAGTTTTTTGCAAAAGGTTTTTTTAAGTAAAATTTTCTTATTTAAATTTTTTTCAATCAATTAATTATGCTTTGTCTATCCCCTGATTGTTCATTTACTTATCTTCCTAATTTTATGTTCTCTCTCTTTCTTTAAATGTACGCGTGCACACACACACACACACACACACACACACACACACCAAATGAAAACCAAATGAAACAGAAAACTAGAAAAAAAATGTCAAAACACAAGTACCCGCAAACCCAAAAGCATCGGGTGATTGGTATGCCCAGTGACACTTCATTTGGAGAAAATTGATTTTGAATTTACCATCAGGTATCAGATACAAATAACTTTCTGGTTAGGGATGAGAGCCTGTGTGTACTTTCTTCTTTCAGTGATGGGACCCCATGTGCAATGATGCTGTACAGGTCTTGTGTGTGCTGCCACATCTCTGTGAGTTCATATGTGTGTCCGTTCTATTGTGTCTGGAAGACACTCTTTCCTAATTAGAGTAATCCATCCCCTCCAGTTCTTACCGACTTTCTACCTCGTCTGCCCTCTAGACCTCTAGGCCCTGTTTGGAAGAGTAGAAGGAAATGATTTTGAAAACAAGCTCCAGTAACAATTTTAAGCAGGCCATATTTTCACAGTCATATATGAAGTATGTGGATGGGTGGGAGGGAGGAAAAGGGAAATGAAGTGGGGTAAGGAAAGGTGGGAGACTGAGAATTCTTTTGTCTCTCCTTTCACATTTTTCCTCTTTATGGCTATCTATAGGCCAAAAACTGGGAGATAAACATGAAACTTAGAAAATTTAACCACATTCTCCAAATTAAATATCACATATACAAGCATGCTTAGAAATGTTCACATGAAAAAAAAAAAGGACAAGGCAATACAGAAGGCAGTCATGGAAGTTACAAAGTTTCCTTTCTCTTGTTTTGTTTTCAAATGTAACAGATTCTAAGCTAATGATTAAAAAATGCATTATGAGAAGACATTGGCAAGATCATTAGAAAAGAAAATGAAATATGACTATCTCAAGTTATAAATTAGGAACATAATTAAATAACTGACTACTCACTTCCTCAACCTTTAAGCCAAATACTGTAATCTGGGATGTAAAATTAATAAGGAAACCATAGAAACAGATACTGAGGAATACTTCCAAAGAAACCTTGCTTCATTTCACTGTAATCTTAAAAAGTAGATATTTGAGTGGGCAGTGAATCAGATAAGTACTCTGAAACATGACTTTAATTTATTACCAACCAGAATTAAATAAGCTCTGAAGGAGTATAATATAAGAAATTGAAAGCTGGAACCAATTAGAGATGTTCCTAGCTCAAGGTTACCCAATTCCCCTAGAGGACCAATAAACCATCAGGAAACATTGTGTTCCATGATGTGTCAAATCAAAATGAAAATATAACTGGATATTTTGGAATACCTTTGGAAAAAATGCTTTAAGAAGACACACCTCAACTGCACGCCAAATCTTCTATTAAGCAAATCTTTATTTGTATCTTTCAGCAACTGCTTGACTCAAACTTACAGATTCCTTCCTGGGTCCCAACAAAAAGCTATTACCATGACTGTAGCTCAAGAAAGGCTTTTCTCCCAGGATAAAAGGTGGCCTACTTTCTTAAAGTTTGATCTTACTCCATTCTTAGAGCATCATTTACATATAATTATTGCTAGAGATAGATAGTATGAAGATACACATAAATATTCTATATATACATCTGTATATGTGTTTGTATATATACATTTCCATGAGAGCAAGAGATAAAATCAGAAAGGGAAAGTGCAGAATAGAATTAAAAGTGAGTTCCCAAGTTCCCAATTGACATGCAACTCAAGGTTGTAGAATGGACACTATACCCAATCCCTGCTTGCATGAATCTACTTGACTTGATTTATAAACACTAGTCTAGAGAAATGGAGCCACCCACCGAGTGCTGGATCTTGCCAGTGACTGACCCAACTTGAGACCTAGCCCATGGGAAAAAGCCAACCTTTGACACTATTAACGATACTCTGCTATGCTTGCAAACAGAAGTCTAGCATAATTATCTTCTGCGAGGCTTCATTCGGCAGCTGATGGAAATAGAGACACCCACAGGCAAATGATGGGTAGAGTTCAGGAAGTCTTGTGGAAGAGTACAGGGAAGGATTGAGGAAGCCAGGGCCATCAAGGACAAGAAGTTCTGCACAGTAAACTAACCTGAGTTCATAAGGCTCACAGAGACTGAACCACCAACTAGACAACATCTATGGGCTGGACTTCTGCACCCTATTCAGATGTAACAGACAGGCAGCTTGTTCTTTATGTGGGTTCCTTAACAAGGATAGCAGGGGCTGTCACTGACTCGGTTTCTTGTCTTTGGATCCCTTTCCCATAGCTGGGATACCTTGTCTGGTCTCAGTGGAAGAGAAGAGAATGGAGAAGGGGGTGTAAGGGTGGAAGTAGAAGAGAGGAGGTAGGGGTGCTTTGATCAGGCTATTAATTAATTAATTAATTAATTAATCAATCAAGTGAAAGGTTTAAAAAGAGAATAGGATAATCCTCTGCAAACATTGCCGTGAGCATACCTAATCTAGTTAACTTCTCATTAATATTATATTGTCTTCCCACGTGTTTCTACCTTCCACTGAATCAGTGAACATATCTCCTAGCTGCTGTGAGCTTGGCTGCTACAAACCTTCTTGGAGAATTGTCTTTGGGTAATAGGGTTCCAAGAATGACTGAGACGGGAATACTCTTCATTGAGGAATCGATTTAAGGGCATGAAGGGCTAGATTCTTGACTGAAGATGGTAAGAGCTCCAAGAAGCTACAGCTTCTCTTGAAGGTGAAAGTGAAGTTAGTCTTAGCCGAATCCACATTTTTTTGTTCTGTTTCTTTCCACACTAAGCTGCCTCCTTTACATGTTTCTCTTAAAAGCTTTTGGTCAAATCTGTTGACTCATATCTTCCAATTCAAGCTGTGATTTTAAGAAATATGATCTCAGACATCACTCCAAACACACTGATTCTTTTGGGACATATATCTGAATTCTCTTATGAAACTAGGAGATTCATTCAGATTCAATGAAGCCACCCATCTTCATATATAGTACTCAATTTAGTTCCAGAATGATAGCAAACAGTCGAAAGTATTTGTTAATGTGAGTTAGTATGTGAGGGTGTTTCCTCGCTCATTTTGTACTCAGTAGAAAATGCTTAAAGAAGAAAGGGCTGGGTCTTTCTAAAAGAGATATCTGTTATCCTTATCACCTAATACCACCCTTCTCCAAGAACAATAAACCATAAGTTGTTGGTCAAAGTCATAGAATTGAAGGGGGCAGTGAAGATACACCTCCACAGGCCTCTCTTTTCTGCAATGGTACAGGTAAAGAGCAGCACATCTTTGAAGAAATACTTTTTCTAAGAGTCATCAGAAGTTGATCACTGTCTCACAAAAACCACTTTTCCCTTTTCCTCTGTCTAAATTTTAGCCTTCCACAAGAACATTTCCCATTCCTCTCCTTCCTCCTCCACCCATATTAAATCAGCATTAGGCTGGCGAATAGCAAGCTAACTCTAGGAAATGAAGATAGGACATTTTCCAAGTTGCTGCAGTTTATCACCAGAGATTAAAACAAATGCGAGTCTCAGATCTCTATTGTATCCTTGCAAATGATCCCATTGCTCTTCTTTAAGTAAGATATATACATATCAGATTCTACCAAATGAATTAACAAATTCATCTAGAAGGACAAGGACACTTACATTATTCAAAAGCATGTGATATATCTAAATTAATCTAAAGGCACACGTTTTTTTTTGTTTTGTTTTCTTTCTTCATCTGCCCATGTCTTCCTAAAGAAGTTTCAAGACTTTTGAGATTTAAAGAACGATAAAATTCTCTCACTGCTCTGATTATCCTCCCATTAATGAGTGATCATTTCAAAGTTGGGCCAAGAAAGCATAAAGGCAATCAACTCTTCCCAAACACAGTCTGTTTTATAGTAGACAATCCTTTTGATGAGAAAAGGCTCATTAAGTTTCTCAAGTTTGAGTATCTTGTGTCCAGTAAGCAAGATTCACTTTTAACCAAACAACATTACCCTATCACAATTTCTGACAGGATTAAATATTTAGTGAATGTTCATATTTGATCATCTCTTCTGGCATCAATGGAATCTCAATTACAAGGCTATAAGTCTCAATTACAGCTCATATGACACAGAATTGACAAGCGGCACTGGGGACATGGAGAACACAGAAAGTGATGCCTAACATTGAATCTGTTTTCCATTTAATCTATTAAGTCATTGGAATGTTGAGCAATCTCAATATATGTCTTGTCTGTTCAGCAGACTACTACAAAGTACTGAAGCCTGGGCATCTCTGATGCTTAGAGCTGTCAACTTGGTATAGTCTAGGACCACATGGAAAGGCAATCTCAATTAAAATTTGTCTAGATTAGATTGGCCTCTGGGTATGTCTATGGGAAATTATATCGACTACTTTAATTGATGTAGGAAAATACTTCCCACTGTGGTTCACTATGCTCTGGACCAAAGATTCTAGATTGTTTAAGAGTGAAGAAATCAAGCTGAATATTGGCACACACACATGCATTCATTGCTCCTTGCTTCTGCTCGTGGATGTGGTATAACTTCGTACTTCAAGTTGTTGACACATTGAATTCCCTGCAGTGATGGGCTGCAACCTAGAATTGTGAATCAGTTTGACCCTTCTCCCTTAAGTTGCAGTTGTCAGGATATTTTGTCACAGCAATAACAATAAAAATTAAGATTGTATCTTTAATGAGAAATGTTTATTGCTCATGATTCTGGAGACTGGAATCTTTAGGAACAAAGCTCTACCATGTGGAAAGAGATGTTTCATGTTTCCTTCATGCCATATCCTCAAGCAATATCCCATATCTAGAAACCATTTTTCTTGCACTTTGATGTGTAAAATGTTAATCACATCTCATGAGATTTCCACCTTCATAACCCACATGCCCATTTCTAGTCCCAGATGGAGATTAGGGTTGCAACACAATTTGAAGGAAAATCACTAACATTTAGTCTATTACACTTAATTTATTTTAGGATAGAATGTTCTATATATATCAGTTAAATCTAATTGGTCCAAAGCTTCAATTAGTTTCATTGTGTCCTTGTTTAGTTTCTGTTTTCCTGATCGGTCCATTGAGGAAAGTGCAGTGTTGAAGTCACCCACAATTATTGTGTTAGGTGCAATGTGTGCTTTGAGTTTTAATAAAGTTTCTTTTATGAAAGAGGGTGCCCTTGCATTTGGAGCATAGATGTTCAGGATTGAGAGTTCTTCTTGTTGTATTTTTCCTTTGACCAGCAAGAAGTGTCCCTCAGAGTCTCTTTTGATGACTTTGGGTTGAAAGTCAATTTTATCTGATATTAAAATGGCTACTCCAGCTTGTTTCCTGAGACCATTTGCTTGTAAAATTGTCTTCCAGCCTTTTACTCTAAGGTAGTGTTTGTCTTTGACCCTGAGGTGTGTTTCCTGTAAGCAGCAAAATGTAGGGTCCTGTTTACGTATCCAGTCAGTTAGTCTGTGTCTTTTTATTGGGGCATTGAGTCCATTGATGTTAAGAGATATTAAGGAATAGTGATTGTTACTTCCTATCATTTTTGACGTTATTTTTTAAATTTGATTGCTTAACTTCTTTTGGGTTTGATGAAAGGTTACTATCTTGCTTTTTTCAGGGTGAAGTTTCCCTCCTTGTATTGGTGTTGCCCTCCTATTATCCTTTTTAGGGCTGGGTTTGTGGATAGATATTGGGTGAACTTGGTTTTGTCGTGAAATATCTTAGTTTCTCCATCTATAGTGATTGAGAGTTAAGATAAACATTTCTTTTTACCATTTTCTGCATATGGTAAACTGTTTTTGTTTCCAGTGTTAAGTAAATACCACAATTACATGGCTACTAAAATGGTGGAGTTGAATTCACCACAAGGATAGGTTAGATACAAAGGCTATCAACTTTGAACTCCATAACTGCATCCAACTAGATGTCATTTACTAAGGATCTGGTTTTGCTAATGTAAGACATAGAAGAGGTGTTTTGATTATTTCATTGATTGGTAGATGTCTTAAAAAAAGTTTTTCATCCATTTCCTGTTGTGGTTCGATTATGTTCCTCAAACATTCTGCATTGGTGAGCCACATTCCCAGCCCTTGAGCTGGGATCTTAATTCCTAATGCAAAAAGTGTTGAGAGGGTAAAGTTTTAAAAAAGCAATTGGATGATAGATTACTACTGCTTTCACAGGATGTGGGTTATTAACAGGATGAGTTTGCCTTCCACTCTCCCAATCTCTTTTGCTGTCACTTTTACTTTTGAGCTTCTAGCTCTTAAAGTGGGACAATGCAGCAAGAATGCATGCAACAGATGCTGGGTCATGCGTGCTCTTAGACTAGCTAGTCTCCAGAACTAGAAGGTAAATACATTTCTGCTCTTAAACTATATTTGAGGTGTTCTGTTCTAGCAGCAGAAAAAGATCCAAGTATTTTTTTTTTTACATTAAGTTTACAATTCCATCACCTTCCTAATACATTGCCTACTAACTAGTAAAAGATTTATTATTATGTAAAAGGCTATCTGTATCCTAAGGATGAGTGCCTTACTAAAATTACATTAAATATATGTTGAAATTAATATTAATGGTTGTGAAAATATAGTAGATAGGTTTGAATTACATAACTTTGTGATGTGGGTATTCTAATAAACCAACCCTCTATTAATCATTTTCACATGAAAGTTGGACCAACTTCATTAAATTTTAAAACTTATCTTATATTTTCCTATCGTTGGTTATACCCTTCACTCTTATAAGTGACATACAAAAAAGAGAATAGCTCAATCCTCACTTCTTTGGACAGCAGAACTCAGATTTTCTTGCGGTGTACTCAGAGGTTCACAGAGTAACACTTGAACTTCCCCCCATTAAATTGGCTTTTGGACATTTTGTTGCAGTATTGATACTGCCTAGTAGCTTGCTTAAAGCCAAATGTCTTCACTTGCTGCTAAACTGCAAAACTTTAGCACATCTTCAACCTATCTACTATATTTCTTATCCAATAGGGAGGCAGAGGCAGGAAGACTGACATAAGGTTGAAGCCATTGTATGATACAGGGTGAGACTGTTAAAGAGAGGAAAGGAAGCTGTGGAGGTGGGCAGGGAGAAAAGAGACATGTCTCCTCCTCCTTTCCTTTGATTGGTTACAATGTGGTGTGGGGGACAAGTTCAAACTTTCAACTTTAGTTTGAAAATCTCCATGTAGGAGCCAGTGTTTGATACAAAAACTACTAAATCTCTCTGTCTCTCTCTCTCTCTGTCTCTGTCTGTCTGTCTGTCTGTCTCTCTCTCTCTCTCTCTCTCTGTGTGTGTGTGTGTGTGTGTGTGTGTGTGTGTGTGTAGTTGGTTTATTAGAATACATGTATGTGTGTGATTACTAATGACACAATTTTAACAGTTTTTTCAATGCTGAACCATAGCAAATTGCTTCAATTTTAAACAGTAAATTCATTTTCCAGCATGCGGTCTATATCTCAGTAATCCATTTGAGATTTTGGGGGATAATACAGATCTGTCTACATTTGCAAAATGAAAGACATAGTTGCAATACAAATTAAGAAAAAGCAAGCACTGCAATTTAGAATAACGTGGAAGAAAACCATCAAACCAGAATTCATTTTAAACAAGTCACTGCTGGGCAGTGGGTTGCGTGTGATTACTAGTTCGGGGAATCCATTAGGAAATAGATAAATTAAACATTGCCCTGGAAAATTGATACATTGAGGCAGATTCATTTATCTATTGAATGGCAAATAAAGTCAATTTTGGTAAAGCGAGTTGGTATCTGGGGAAAAGAGTTTTCTAAGGAATCAGTGAGAGCAGATGATATTAAAAATTAAAAAGCATAGAGTAGGCATATTAAACAATCATTTCGACTGTTGCAGATAAAGGGTGTGTCTATAAAGCTCCGTTGGGGTTTCTGCTCTGCATTGTTCTTGGTCAACATGAAACGCCCACATTCTTTTGCACTCCAAAGTTCAAAGCAGAAAGTGAGACTCCCTACAGGTTTATCCACATGGCTGGTTATTGTTGGCTTCCTGCGTTGGGGAAGCATTGCCTTCCTACAGTTCCCTCAGCCAGAGACTCATCCATCACCTCTGGCTCCTGTGCTAGGTACAGGTTTCGCTTGATGATGAATGATACTAGGTTCCCCTGCAGGATATCCCACAATCGATGCAAAAAGGCAGCAGGGACTGTCATAGATTTTAGCCTGTCTCCATAAGCTCCAGCCAGCCTTGAAGGTCCTATTTGTTCTGGCTTTAGTCATTTGACAACCATCCCTCTCAGCATCTTGTGGACTTCTGTCTCTCACCTCAGAGACAGAGGAAACATCCTTACATCACGGGTTAGCTCACCCCACAACTCTTTAAATCCAGGAATCTCAGCAAATGCCTCAGTATACGACGGGTCCAGCATGACTTTGGTAGGGAGAGAACGACATGGGTCCTGCCCCTGGAATAAGACCAGCAGGCGTGGGCCTCACAAGTGTCCATGGCTGCTGTGGGCATAAGGCTTGCTTGCATAATAAAGTATATATTTTCACATTCCTCTGAGAAATGTCCTCCCTGTTAACCTTAATGACTCCATGATAATCAGAGACAGCATGAGTCTAGAAGGCAAAGGTGTGGTTAATGTCTTAGCAAAATGGTAAATGTTGGGACCTTCAGGACAGCCCTTAAGGCTGTAGCAAAGAACTAAAATCATGAGGTTTTTTATACAACTGCAACTATGCAAAAGAAGAGGATGCAATATGAGTTATATGAGGGGCTTCATGAATCTAAAGGAAGAAAAGCAGCTTCATTAATGAGACAGCTTGTCAGAAAGATACAAAGGCAGGCAGATAGGAAGGAAGGCAGATTCCCGAGTTCAAGTTCAGCCTGGAACAGAGCAAGTGCAGGCCCAGGTGTGGTGGAAATGATCATTTCAAGACAGGGTCCGAACCAACTAGTGTATCATCTGTGCTTAACAGAGGCAGGCAAATCTCTGAATTCTTTTGCAAAGTGAAAAGAAAATGTGTGCTTGCTGTCTCCTAAGAATTAAGGGGCTGGTATAACAGGATGCTGATTCATGGGATAATCAAACAGAAACTGGGAGTAAATGACTGGATTGATAAGTAAAATAAAAGATTGGGTTAATGATCTGCAAGAGATGAGCATTCAGAGACGACTTTAGAATAGCAAGAGAGAACTTCTTGGTGAACTCTCTTGAGCAGAAAATAGAGAGAGCGCTGGTTGGAGATCTCCACAGAAAGCATCAGAGAGAGCAGTCTGGAAAGCTTCCTTAAGCAGAACATAGGCCAGACCTACAAGGCTTGGACCCACGATTCCACTTCAAATTATTTGTTTTCACTGCTCACAGATACCCCTTCTCTCACAACCCCTCTCTCAGGCGAGTCTGGTCCTTGGCAAGCATACTAATAATATTAATATAATATAATATTATATAATATAATAATAATATTAAAGTTTGGGTTTCCATGTTCAACCCTGGACAGAAATACAGTGTCAGAGTGGTGAGGGAAAAAAATGAAATTCATTCAGAAAGAGTATCTTTCTTCCATGACTTTCCCCTCCAAACACACATAAAATAATATGTTTATACTGGCTCCTATCACAGCAGTTTTCCACAGACCAGTCAATGAAAGGCCTCATCTGTTCTATTTAAGAACCGTAGTATTGCACTAGTGTTAAATCAAATATCTGATGATTTCGGAGAGGTTTGTTATATTTTTATAATTTATCTTTAAGATACTGCTTACACATAAAAAAATAAATGATAGTTGAGAATCCACTGGATGTTTCTGCCTGACATTTCGAATACATTCAGGGTCAGACCTTATTTAAGTGATATCATTATTCTTAGTGTTGTGACTCAACATTTAAAGCTTTGCTTTGTGTGCAAGTTTTGATGCCCAATTTTATGTCCTCAACTTTTCTTCTTAAAAAAAAAAGCAGGATCAGGAAAGAATAAGGGTTAATTTCTTAGTGTTTCCTCTCATTGCTATGATCAAATATCCTACAAAAGCCATTTTGGAAGTGAGGGGCATATTTTGGCTCAACATATAAGAAGGATATAGCATACCATAGGTGGGAAGGCGTGGTAGCAAGAGCCTGAGGTGATGCTTTATATTGTACTTGAAGTCCAGAAGCAGGAGAGATGAATGCTGGAGCTCTGTTTGTTTTCTCGTTTTTATTCAGTCTGAGAATCCTAGACCATAGAACAATCCTGTCCTTCTCCGAGATGGATTCTCCCACTGTAGTTAAACCTTTCTGGGAGTGCTAGCACAAACATGCCCAGTAGTTGTTTCAGTTGTGATTCTAAATCCAGTCTAGTACAGAGTGACAGTGAACACCAACCACAGGAGTCAGCAGATAGGGAAGATGCAGGGAGGGAGTACTTCCCGGACCCACCTTATCACATTTGTGCTTTGTAATGGTGGGAGATTTTTCTCCAACCCTTTATGGCTGGTACTATCGTTCTGACTGTAAAATGGGGGAAGCTAAATTTAATACCCCATTCTGAATGAGGCCAGCAGCTGCCTACTACTTCTCTAGAGCAAGGGAAGTTAACAGTTCTGAAGTCTGGGTGGCCATAATTCTAGCTTTTTATCTTTCTATAGTATGGCTTAGCTTTATTCTGCCTTTTTATTGGAAGGGAAGCCTCCTTCTACCTTGAGGAAAGTATTGGAAGACTTTCTTAACCAAGATCTTAGCAGGCTTATTGTGGACATTTGCCACACTATGACTTTCTGGTCTAGTTTTAGTAACCAGATCCTCCAGTATTTATTTTATACCACACCTTGACCCTACCCTCAGATTAATAGAAACCCTGTCTTGTTATTCGTTCGATAAAACACCGAGAGCCCAAATGGGCCAGACATAATATTAAATATTAAGGTTAATGAATAATACATAGAATCTGTCCACAATGAGGTGATATTTCTAATACAAGAGGTAGTTATATATAATAAAATTACAGCAATATTAATATAATCTAGCAATGTACAAGGACAGAGGGGGCCAACTCTACTGGGAGAGAAAGACAGCCTTCATAAAAGCAGTTCCATTGCACTTAGGACTTGAAGGACAAAGAAGAGTTTCCAAGATGAAAGTCTTGTAATAAAAGTAATGACATGTGCAAAAGAATTGTGAAGGGGAGCAGACACATGCTGTGTAATATAGTAGTGTGTTTTACTGGAAGAAAGAGAGTGGAAGGTAGAAATGGAAAATGCCAGAAAACTTCTTGGATCAATTTAAAGAGTTTAGATTTTTATCAGGTGGAAAATGGATGTTATAGTATTAAGTAGGGATAGAGCATGCTTACAATTTGTCAGTCTGACACCAGTGTGTGATGAATTACTTTGGAAGGAGAGTCAATACAGACCCAGAGTGGCTCATGACTCCTAACACCAGATGTCCAGTGCAGGAACCCTCAGATAGCCCCTAAGATTAGGACTCAACTCCACTACCTTCATGCTTCCTAGAACCTTCTGTCTAATGTGTCCTTCATGAAATCAATGTGCAGATCTACTAAATTCTCCATTTTTATATTCTCTTTGAAATCGTTAGTTGAAATCTTTGGTTTTGTTGTTGTGGTAGTGGTTGTTTATTTGGTTGGTTGATTTTTGGCAGGGGGAGTTGTTTTTTGTTGTTGTTTGCTTGCAAGGTACCATGAATTACATGAGTTGGGTTTCTCTTCCTTTTTTTATTTTGATAACTTTTTTCTTTTAAAATCAAATTTTAATTAATACCAACCATTCTTGATTTGACCTAAGATAACCTCTCTAAGCCCAACTTATGTTAACTAAAGTCAGGAAAATGTTTTTCCCAACTAATATTGGATTCTTCATGAAAAATTGACAGTAACCTTGGCTAATTTCACACACACACACATACATGTAAAACTTCATACACACATATAAATACATATATGTTTATATATGAACATATATACTATATATACATAAATGTATGTATATTTGTGTACAAGATTGTTTATATGTGAAATTATAAACATAAGATTGTACATATAAAATCATACATATGCATAATACATGTATGCATACATTCATGCATACTTATATACATACATACATGCAAAACTAAAGAAGTTGAAGATCTTTGGACTAGACAGAATACTCCTGCATTAGTGTTGCATATCATAATGCTTCAAATGATAGAAAATTGTCTCTCTAAGTCCTGGAGAGCCATGCATATGTAATAGGTAGTTGTAGTTGTAAACATATCATTGATCTTCTTATTTTGATATTTGATGTGGTCACTAAAAACAAAAAGAAATCATATTCAATTAAAGTTATTTAAAAACTCATATACCAGTTAATTGCTGTTTCCTTCTATTAAAGAAAAGCTTTAGCTAGATTCTATCTTTCAATTTCTTCCTTTAAAATGTTTGAAGCTATACCCGAACAAAGAGTCAAAATGTAACAAGAAACAGAAAATGGTAATAGGTATCATATGCTAAGAAAAAATCATAATAGGCAATTCATGCCATATGGTATGGCTATTAAGAGCTGGGCAGCTACAACCCAAAACAAAGGTGAATGTTTTTATCTCTTAATAATATGTGTTTTTTGAGTAATAAACTTTTTATAGTGTAATTCATGTATTTGAAAGTTAAAACCCTTTTATACATGTCAGAATGAAAGAAAGGAAAAAATTGAAAAGAATAAATCAAATACTAGGCCACAAAACTTCCAAGTACCATCCAAGTACCAGAGAGGAAGTATGATATTTTAATGAAAAAATCCCCAATGTACAATACCTAAAATTTTCATTTCAGCAATTAACTCTTCAGTATGAAGACCCTTTGTCTATTCTAGGGCATTATGACAGGTACAATTCTACCTAAAATCCCCTCAAGTTTCCAGTTCTCCTGGGTACTTCCTCCTTAAAGTACTGACTGTTGCTAATCAATAGCACCATGTTATAGCTTCAGTGGAAGTCTGAACAAAGGATCCATTTCCCAATGGGTCGTAAAAATTAATGAAACATGAAGGAAAGTTATACTTCACATGATGGTAAAGCGTCAGAATTTTAGTGACTTTCAAGGTTGATTCCCTATCTTTTGCAAACAAGTTAACCAAGAATCAGAGATGTTAGATTGCTCTAATTAGGGTCAAAACTATCCCTGTTTTATAGGGGCATTAAGCTTACACAACAGAATTGTGGGCTTGTGAAAGGAAGGCATTAGTAGTCTACATGTGATAGCTAGATGAAATGAACTCTAACTTGAGGATATGTGAGGCAAGTCAGTGTTAAATGGGTTAGTAAAAGAAAGAGGGTCATGAGGCACTAATGAAACCAGAGACATGGCCCTGAGTGGAATCACTTCTAACTTTGGCTGGAGGTCTAGAATTTGCATTCTGTAATGCCTAGTTGGGGCAGAGACAACTCTCCCTGGGACAAGCTAAATTTTGTGTAAGTACTTCAAATGGTATAACACAGGTCCATCTTAATATTGCTAAAGTGGAAAAGACTTAAGAGAAAACTGGGAAAAAACACTTCCACATAGCATGGAAAGAGAATTTTCCCAGAATTGAAAGACCATGCCATAAGGAATTTATTTCACACTGAACAACGCAGTGGGTGGGTCAGAAAAACTTAAAGGTTTCCTCCTTTCCAGTAAAAAGTGTTTCTTTAAGCATGATACCAGATGCTAAACAATTTTATTTTCCTGGCTTAGTATTTCTGTCTTCTTGTCACAGAAACCTAACAAAACACTAAAATAAAAACAAAAACAAGATCAAACAAAATAATCTTCAATTTTTTCCCATTCAAAAGCCATTTAAAGTTCTTCTAAAAGATTATTATATGCATGGATTCTCATTATTAACTGAAAACCTAGGACATTTTGATTAACTACTTGTTATATATTAATTTGTCCTGGGGATTGTCTTTTCTGACTGGTGTTATGATTTGGTGGTTTATTCTCATTCTATATCTGCATCATATAGACTATGCCCTGAAACGAGTTTATGATGTCATGCCTTGATGTGTAAATAGCATTGCTACAACAAGCTATCACTTATTAAAGCCACATTTTCTAAGAACAAACAGTATATTACTAATAGTTCAGACTTGAAAGTTCCTGCAGTAGGAAGTGCCTATTGATTTGCATTTCCTACTTAAGTAATTCAGTATTGATTTATAATTCTTCACCATAAATAAAGTGCTTCAATCATTAGGAAAATTAAAATAAGATAAATTGAAGAGCAGAATTTTGACTGACCACATTATAACAGGAAGAACGGCTATACTTTCCTTTTATATTCTTCCACTTTGCTTAGTAGTGTCTTTTACTTTAAACAGAAATATTTCCATTTTTCACGATTGGTTCTGGAAAGTCTTCCTTTTGCAGTTTGAAAAGACTACAGGAAATAATTTACATAGTGCCTAGACTACACACAGTGCTGCTGAAGAAAGGGAACAAAGCTTGGCATTTTCTAAGGAATTTTAGTTTCAGTCTCCTGTCTCAACACTTGTCTGGATTCAGCCCTGCACACAAACCTGTTAGGGCATGACCATGGCTGCATGCACTATGTGCTAGGATGTCAGGGGAGATGTCTCGCACTGAAGTGATACTGGAACTCTGTAAAAATCTAAAACTCCTAAGAAGGTCATCAGCTTCCACCTGGAAATGAAAACATGGATTGTTAACCTTTATTTTCAGTTTCCTCCCCATAAATCACATCATCCTGAGCGTATCCCTGGCACGTGCTCCTTACAGAGAAGATGAGGTGGCCCACCTAGGAGAATAAGTCAGGCGATGACAGACATCTCTTCTACAAAGAGACATAGTAAATACAGTGTCCAAAGACACATTGCAGGGGCTCCAGGGATCCAGAGGTCATTCAGAACCTAGAGTTAAATTCAAATCAGTTTGGTAATTCTATTGGACACAAGGCGTAGACCAAGAGTCAAAGCAGAATATAGTTGGCAAGGCTTGCATACTCTAAAATTAAACTTAGTCACCCTCCAAAGATTCATGATCACATTGGAATATTTGACAGTCCACCTTTTCACACAATAGGACTAACTTGGGGATATCATCTTAATGAAAGTCACTTTTGTCCTCTCATAAAGGTATGCTATTTGTCATCATACATGTATTTATACCTCTGTTCCTTGATTCTTTCAGCTTTCACACACTTATTTCTTTATGAATATGACTTAAAATAATGTTTCACTTTACTTACTAGAACAAAAAGTTGTCACCTGTCACCCTTGGCTCCATTTCTTCTTTGCTTATCTTGTCAACCTGGCATGGGAACAATGGCTTACTGAGGCAGTGTCACCTCAGAACATTACCTCTGGCTTCTACATGGGTCTAGCAGGCTAGCAAGAGACACCAACTGGAATCAGAAGACTACCTGAAATAGAGGCCCGAGTGATGGTTTCCTTTCCAACTGGGTCGTTCTCTTTCAGGGAATATTTCTGTAGCGTGAGTGACCAGGTGACCCAGTTCCATGGCTGCAGTTCTCCCCAGTGGCCTACGTGTCTTGTACATTTTAGTTTAATTCTAGTGACATCTTCCTGGTACTAATAATCTCAGAAGGCTTGGTCAAGTCTTTGAAACATTGAACGCCGTGCATCCTTTACTAAAGAGTGCCTATATATTAGCCTAAACAACCCACACATTTTTTAAATCTCTTTTCCTTGTAGGACTTTGACTAATAAATCTTGAAAGAAAATAGCATTGATTGTAACACCCATTTGAAGAGACACATACTCTCTACCATGCTGCCAGTACAAACTACAAGAATAGCAATTGTGTACACAAACACTGATAGAAAGCAGTGAAACAATGGATCTCTGTGTGATGTCTGGGTTCAAATGCTGTTTCTTCCTCATTTTGTACATTTGAACACAAAGCAAAATCTTTCCATTGTGCTTCACAAAATCTGTTTATTTGTTTGTTTATTTGTTCAGTGTGTGTGTGTGTAAAACACTTGTGCATAGGTGTCTAAGTATGTCAGAAAAGAATGTCAGATCCTTGGAACTGGAGTTGCACATAACTATGAGCTGCCCAGCATTGGATCAAACAATGTAAAGGTAATGCTTTGCAGAAACAAGTGCTCTTTTTTTTTTTGAAACAAGTGCTCTTAACTGAGAGCCATGACTCCCACCTCTCAGAAATCCCCTTTTAAATAAAATAAGTCTAAGAATAGCATCTTCCTCACAATTGTTACTGGGATACCCTGAGACAATTTGGTTTAAACTCAAAACATAGTGTGTGCATTAAAGGAAGAGGGGGTAAATGATTTCAAGAGCTGGAGGGATTAGGGAGTTTGCTCTGTCTCCTAGTAATGTCAGAAGCTAGACCCATAAAGTCTCACCAGGGTATCTGTTGAGTTACCATGAGTCAAACAAGGACAACAATAGACATGCTAAAGTAAACAAAGGCCCACCTTGTCTCAACCCCACACAAAGAACTGCAGGCAATCAAAGAACACAGAGGACAAATAATCTTCCCCAGGAAAGAGCACACCAATTATTTATACAATACCAAATAATCAGCCCTAAAAATATATAAAAAAGCATCACAATACAGATAGGGCAGAGTGTATTTGTATGTTTGGGAATATATTGTCTATATGTGTATATATACATATATATGTATATTACAGCGATTAATAAAAAGAGATGATGAATTTGAAATAGAGCAAGGAAGGGCTTATGGAAAGGATTAGAAGGAGGAATGAGAAGAGAAATATGATATAATTATCTAATAATTCCAAAAACTAACATAAATAAATAAATATCCCGTTAATGTGACATCTAACTCTAGCAGCAGCATGGAAATGATGCTTCAAAGGGTGAACTCTCAAATGAGAATCATCTAAACACATAAAGATCACTTTTAGTGACTTTGAGACTAAGAAATTTCACAGCTGATTTACTCAGGTCATCAGTGAGCTCATCACTATTGTAAGTGTCTAAGAATCATTGAGAAACATCCTGAGTTACTCTCTCAGCTGAATCCAGGGTAGGTGAGTTTCCCAGCTTTGAAAGACTCCTCTCTACAAAGGACCATGTGGAGATTGAAATCATGAAGAACTATGTGGTGGTTATGAGGATGATTTACTGAGATTAATTAGGTGCCAGAAGTAATCTTAGCATATTGTATATGTTAAATGTTTAAATATTCAAGACTATCATGTGAGGCATTGGGTTACTAATGCTCCATTTCAGACAGGGAAATTGAGCAATGATTAAGGAACTTACCCATGGGAATATCTAGTCAATGTCAAGAGTGAAAATCCAGCTCTAGGATCCAGGTCCTAATAACCATGTGTCAAGATACCACACCTTGCCATTTATACCCCATTTTTGTGTGCCATGGGCATCTGTGTTTCCTCCTTACAGATCCAAGTGTTTTATTTAGAATAATATTACCAGGAAAAAATGTCAAGTAAGTTCTTTGCAAAGTGAATATCATTAGGCCATTTTAATTTATTATTGAATGTTCTATTCAGCATAGCTAAATGATCGCTTTTTATGTTTACTTTATTGAAATTACATTAATCAGAGAAATTGTTCTGTAAACTGTGGACTGAACATTGGATTTATTGGTTAGTCATTCTGTCTATACCAAATGTGATAAAACGTAACTCAAACTATAGGCCTTTTTTATGGTTATTGTAATAGACTATATTAACATTATATTATATATCTTATAATGTATGACATTATATTATTGTAATAACATAAATGTGAGACTATCCTGTAATTCCCATGAATTTAAACAATTTGCCTAAATATTAAAATAAACCTAAGCTTTTCAGGGATTCTCTCAAATCCAACCCCATGGATTACAAAATATTGAAATAAATTATGCCTGATGAAACAAGAAATTGGTAGTGATTCCTCCAAGGAGAAATTAAATAACCAAGAATAGGTGCTGATGAGAATCAAATTATTAGCCTAATGCCAAAATATCTCCATACAAATTATAATGATAAAAAAATCCAATGTTTTTATATTGTGGTAAAATTAAGCACAGTGTTATCCAAATGATGGCTCAACTCACTCAGGCTGACCTGAGTATCCTCAGAAGAACACATTTGATAATTCACTCATTTGACAATTCATGTAATACATTCTAATATGAGTTATACAGCATCAACAGAGGTATTTATATAAGAGGACATCTATAGACCAACTGACTTCCTGTCTTCTAAATCAGTAAGAGAAGGCACCAAACAACTGAGGAACAGTTCTAAAGACACAGAACAGCATGAAGAAACTTGACAACTAAGTGCAACCCATCATCCCAGACCAGATTCTGTACTGGAAGATAGCCTAGACCAGAATGGACTATGGACACCCCATTCTGACATCCAAAAAACCAACCTTAGTTTGATAACTAGACCGTGGCTAAAAAGAAATACTCTTAGGAAATATATCCTAAAATATTAAGTAAAAAGGTATCCAATCTACATTTATACTGTTCAGAATAAAAGCTGTGTGTGCTATCATTTAAAAAAAATACTATTTTTTAAAAACATGATCACAAGGCACTTTCAGTTAGAGCCTGTTTCAGTATTAGAATTTGTATACTAATATGGCTAGAAAGCCTTAGAGAAACTGATCAAAATTGAGAGAATTGCTAAAATCTAATGGAGAAATAATGATAATGTTACAGCCAGCAATTTGGAATTTCCACAAAATCCTAGAAGTGTTGCAAAAACCCTCCAATTATTTACTTGCTGATTACAGTCTTTGTAAGGAGTGGCACGCTGCGTGTATTATCAACTTATGCATGCACACTACTGTGCAGAGGCATTTACTACATACCTTATACACTGTATTTATGGGCAATTTAGGGATTTTCCATGGTAATTCTTACTATGAACAATTTTCAACTTATTGAATATCTTATATCCAGTTTCTAAATACCATTGCTATATACTTCTAGGAAATCCAGTTTGTTTGTTTCTTCCTTTGTTTGTTTATTGGATTTTTGTTGTTAAATTCCAAAAATCTAAAAAAAATTAAGAACATGGGTTGCACTAATTTGAAGTGTGTTAATCTGTTTTTATGATCAGATTCTAATGGCTGTAGATAAAGCTTTCATAGCAGGGGACTCTAGGTGGAAACAGGCAAAAGGGGAACATAGTGGAGATGGGAAAGAAGAGATACATTTATTCTAGACAAGAGAAGATTTTGTTCCTTCAGGGCTGCTTCATCTCCTATGTGGCCCTATTACACCTATTGGTTTGTAGTTTCTAGTAACTGCATTTTCAAATGCTGGCTTAGGAAAATATTTTTAGAATAATGTAGTAAGAAGGCAAAGCTGGACTTACTGTTTCTAGCATAAATATAACCATTGAGCGTGGTGATTCATCTTTATTGTCAACTAGATTGGATTAACAAATACCTACAATAGAATGGAGATACACTTTGGAGTTGTGCCTATGAAGATGTTTCTAGAAAACAGTGATTTAAGAAAGTGCCCATGTTGAATATAAACAATATTATCCAATAGGAGTCTTGGGGTAAATAACAGAGGAAAGGAGAGAAAAGTAGATGAGCTCAGACCTTGGTATTTTCCTTTATCCTGTCTGTGAAACATTTAGATATAAGATAACCACCTTATGAACCTATGAGAACAGCTGTGACCAGCACCTTGCCTTCTCCGCCATAGTGATGTGTCATTACCTTCACATTGTGAACCACATTAAACCCTTCCTCATTTAAGTGGCTTCTTTTTTGTTTGTTTGTTTTCTTTTCTTTTCTTTTCTTTTCTTTAAATTATTTTTATTTTTTATATTTTAAATTTTTTTATTGTTTACTTTATTTATTTACATTTCAGATGCTATCCCCTTCCCAGTTTACCCTCCACACACCCCCATCCCCTCCCCCATCCCACCTGCTTCCACCCCTCCCACCTCAGCATCCTAGCATCCCCCTATGCTGGGTATTGAGTCTCCACAGGAACAAGGGGATCACCTCCCCTTGATGCATGACAAGGCCATCCTCTGCTACATATGCAGCTGGAGCCATGGGTCCCTCCATGTGTACCCTTTGATTGATGGTTTAGTCCTTAGGAACAGTTATTTTGCCATTTCAACAATAATAGTAATAAGAGAAGAGAAAAGAAGAGAAGAAAAAAATGAAAGGAAAGGAAAAGAAAGGAGAGAAGAAAAGAAAAGAAAAGAAAAAAAGAAAAGAAAAGAAAAGAAAAGAAAGAAAAGAAAAGAAAAGAAAAGAAAAGAAAAGAAAAGAAAAGAAAAGAAAAGAAAAGAAAAGAAAAGAAAAGAAAAGAAAAGAAAAAACTAATCCTGCTTAGTCCTCCCCGCATCGCAGTGGAGGCAAAACAGTTGTTCGTGACTTTACTGGTTTGGTGTGATGAGTTAGACTTTTTATTGTCACTATGACAAATGTGCCATAAGCATTTTAAGGTAAGAAAATGTTATCTTGCCTCTTGGCTTCAGAGGTGCTTGCTATTTGCAATGCCAATGCCAGGGCTTTGCAGATTCTGAGACATCAGAGTGTCGCAAGGGCAAGAGCATGTGTCACGGTCCACTTACCTCATGAAAGACAGGATGGAGAGAGATCCCACCAGCTGTGCCTCTAGAACCTACATCTTTAAGCTTGTCTCTCACCCCAAAGTTTCTTTTCCCTTCTAAATCCCTGCTACTGGCTGAGAGCAAGGTTTCAAAAGCTTGTGGGAGACAATCAGGGTCAAGAGCTAACATCAGGCCTGCTTATCACTGAAAAAAAAAAAAAGGTCACAATAAAATAACTAAGGATTGGTGGATCCAAGAAAGGGATTTGAAAATCAACTAAAAACTGAACAATTGTTTGGTTACCTTGATTGAGTCATCTGTCATGATAAAATTTAGATGGTACAGTTTGGGGTTGAATGGGCCTGTAGATAAATTTAAAGCAAGCAATGGAGTATTTGAAATCTCACTTTCCTAGACAAGAGTGGTCTGAAATAGCCATCCTGTATGTGATGTGTAGGCGGTTTCTGTTCTCAGCTTCCATGTTTAGGTCTAGAGATGAAAACAGCTCCTCTTTTTAGCCCAGAGTACTTAACCATCTGTAGTTGGTTCTCTGTAACTCTGTCTAACTCACTTGAAGACAAAACTTTTCTTAAAACTCTTTCCAATTATTCCATAAGAATATTCCATCTGTTTCTTACTGGAAACCTAAGTGAAAACAGTATTTATGGGCTCAATAGACACTCGTTCTCTTCTATGCATTTATTGGACATATTTACTGTTAAAATCATCAGCTTTCCTGGTGTGATTCACCATCACTGTGCATTCTGAAGCCCCTGAATCTGCAACAAGAAGTGAATCACAGAGTGATTTTGACCTGCAAGCTACTTGACATGAAATGTCTCAGTTGTCGTCATCTCTTGTGGGGGCCCCAGCAGAGGGTGCTGGTGTGTCTGGTGCTCTGGAACTGCAGCATCCATGATGCCTAGCTTTATCCTTTGGCCGCTGGACCCTGGTTCTTAAAACTGCAGTTCTTTGCTTTTTCTTTGAGGCTTCATAGCCACAGGAAGAATTTGCCTAGGGGCTCAAAAGTGTTTTATTTTGTCCTGTCCCAACTGCCAAGAACTAAAGAACTGCCAACTCCTAGCTGCCCTTGCCAAGTGCAAGGGCAGCTAGGAGTTGATTTCTTGTCTGTTGCTGCTGGCATATGCAGATTTCTAGCATAACTCTGAATCTTGAGCCTTCTAGTCACCTCCTGCAGTAAACATGCACTTGCAAGTCTTTGTGTATGGATGAATGTGCAAGTACATTCATGCACCTGTGTGTGTGCATGTTCACGTGCGTGCGTGCGTGTATGTGTGTGTGAGTGTGTGGTGGGTGTGTGTGTGTGTGTGTGTGTGTGTGTGTGTGAGTGTTGAATCCCAGGGTCAGTGTTTGCTCACATTAAATTCTGACTGCTAAACTAGTATTGTGAAATCAGTTTCCCAAGAATTTGGTGGAGAAAATGAAAGTCATGTCCCTTTTCATATATTCCCAAAGGAAAGCTTAAGAATAAGTAAAGCTTGAATAAAAGAAGGAAACCATTTACTTGAAGGCTAGGGCTATAGCACAGTGATAGGAGTGCTTGCCTCACATGCATGACCTCTGGGATATGTGGGAGGGAAGGAAGGAAGGCAGGAAGAAGGAAAAGGAGATATAACTAAATATTTAAATGACAGTAAACCTGAAAAATAAATGCATTTCTAGATGTATTCTTGAATATTTCTCTAGACTTTCTCCTTCTTACTATGATGCCATCATCTTTAATATGTGAATTTTGAGAGACTCTACCAAGTACTGTACTGAATTACTTTGTATGATTTAATGGGGCTGCTTGCTCTGCGTTAAACCTGTTTAGAATTAAGAAAAAGACACAAGGCAGACATGCACACTTACAATCACACTGGGTTCCATCCATTATTGGCATTCACGTTAGGAACTATTTCAGTTTAGTTATAAAACATATATTTATGTCAACTTGATACAAAACTTGTGTATAACACATATCCTCATACTTTTAGAGAGAAAAGTGAATCCAAAGCCTGTTCAACACACAACTGTAGCAGAACTTAAAAAAAAAAAAAAACCAGACTGTTTTCCTGAAGGACCTGTTTTAAATATCCAACACACTGGCAAGAAGTATGCAATCCCAGTACTTCATATCAGGCTCCACCCCGAGACTGCTGAGGAACAGAGGGGAACAGCTTCAGTGACTCCCCTGGCTTCTCACAGGATATATGACAGATGCTCAGACTTCCTGCTGAGAACACATTTACTTCTCATTTAATAAGTTACACACCCTGTCTTATCAGAGATAATGACTAAAAGCCTTGGAATTCAGCTTAGACAAACCAGGGTGTGAATGCCACTTCCTAACCTGGCTAAGTTTCCAGCTTTTGTTGATTAATTATTTCATTAAAAACTTGGTTATCTTAGTGAAACAGCAGAATGATGCAAACATCTACCCAAAGTTACTAAAGAAAATAATGCATGGCAAACAAAAACTAGGACGTCTTGCATTTGCACTGTTGCTAGAACTGCCTTGCCCTTTGAAATTGCTGTTATCACAGGGGCATGGGAATGCCAGTTTTTCCTTTTGACTCTATTATCTTTCTTCAGAGGAGATCAAAGTAATTGTCCCTCCAAATCCCTAGTGCTGACATTTGCCCATATTCAACAGCTCACAAGGGATTTTCTTGTGGAAATTCCACCAGCACATTCTCGATGTATGTGGCTGGTTGATCACACACTATCTCAAAGGTATTCTCCTTACTCTTGATAACAGAGCTGGAAATACTCCCACCTTCAAAAAGGCAGCTAGAATCGTGACTCTAATTAAAAAAATTACAAAAAGAAACTTCTAACAGAATCAACGGATAGCACACTGCGTTTCTACAATGTATCCATATAAAATTTTCATATGCAAACATCTCCTATTATAAATATAGAGAAATCTGCCACCACTGTTGTTTACCTTTGTAGTTAATGATTAGAGCTTCTAACATGAAGGCAGTGAAGGCAGTGTACAATTTTTAAGATGATAGTTTTACAGCAAACAAATTAGCTTTTTAGAGTTTTGACTTTTTAGATTTAACATCCTTCTTCAATTTCTTGGCAGTAATTCAGTTATGAAAATAAACAAAATGCTTTAAATTTGCTTAGTGTCCCAAGATTTACCAACATGTACTATGTTACAGGAGTTCTTCAGAGAGAAAGGGTAGGAATGTAATGTTGCACAAGACAAAGTACTCAAATTTATTTTCCCTCATTTAAGAACTTTTCCATGATTATGGATCAGGTAATTTGAGATCTCTTGGAACTAAAGGAGCAAAGTACTAGAGGAATTATCTTTCTTGTATGTTGTCTTATGTTTTTAGTCTTTTTTTTTGGTTTTTTTTTTTTTTTGGTTTTTTGAGACAGGGTTTCTCTGTGTAGCCCTGGCTGTCCTGGAACTCACTCTGTAGACCAGGCTGGCCTCAAACTCAAAAATCTACCTGCCTCTGCTTCCCAGAGTGCTGGGATTATAGGTGTGCACCACCATCACCCGGCTTATGTTGTATACTTCTGGGCTGAAGTTTGATTCCTTATTATATAAACACATTGTAGAAAGATTCAATTAAACTAGCTAGCAAATCATTTCACCTTTTTATTTACTGTTTTGTGGTGAGAATATAAAAATCTGTTTCTCTTCTTTAAGGAGCCTGTGTTCCATTGAGCATTGATGGCTCTAGTGCATTCTGTTAGATCTGGGAGCTAGAGATTGAAGAAGGGATCCATTGAATTCTATCATTAGGATAAAGCACAGATAAAGAGGCAGGAGGTGGGGGAACCATCTAGAATGTACCAGAGACCTGGGAGGTGAAAGACTCTCAGGACTCAAAGAGAGGGACCTTGGATGAAGTACTCTACAGTGGAGAGGGGGAACTTGTAGAGTCTACCTCCAGTGGAGGGACAGGACATAAAGTGGAGGGATGGGGTTGTCATCCCACAACCAAAAGCTCTGATCCAGAATTGTTTCTGTCTGAAGGAACTACAGGGGCAAAGATAGAGAAGAGCGTGAGAGAAAGGAGGTCCAGTGACAGGCCCAAACTGGGATCCAGCTCAAGAGGAGACCCAGGGCCCTGACACTGCTAATGATGCTGTAGTGTGCTTGCAGATAGGAGCCTGGTTGACCACTGACAGGCCCAACAAGCAGCTGAAAGAGTCAGATGTAGATACTAGCATCCAAACAATGCACAGAATGACCCCATGGGAAGACCAGCGGTCTCAACTGACTTGTAGCCTGAGATCTCTCAGACATTGAGCCACCAACCAGGCAACATACACCTGGCCCCAGACACATATACAGCAAAGGACTTCTCAGTCTGGCCTCGGTAAGAGAAGATGCACCTAACCCTCAAGAGACTTGTGGCCCCAGGGAGTTGGGAGGCCTGGTGGAGTGGAGTTGTGTGTGTGTGTGTGTGTGTGTGTGTGTGTGTGTGTGAGGGGGAGGTGGTGGTGGTAAATCCTTCTGGAGACTGTTGGGGGGAGGAGATATGGGATGGGGAGCGGTGAGGGGTGCAGACCAGGAGGGTGATGAAGTCTGAAATGTAAAAAGGGATTAAAGAATTAAAAAAAGAATGAGACTTAGCAGAACCTTAAGAGAAGTGAAGAGCCATTGATCATATCTGCCAGAAGACAGCCCAGGGGGTGTCTATGAGGCAGTTTTTAGCATGATGTAAAAACTGTGTGGTGCCATGAAGAAATAGTAACTTGTCTTAAACACAGGGTCAGAAGCAGATGGTCGCTCCTATAAGACAGGGCCTTGTGGGCATCAGGGAAGGCTCTACAGTCTTTGCTGCCCTGTTGAGATTAAGCTGCCCCCTGCTAAGTGACAGACATGGAACACAAAGACCTCAAATTGTGAGTGAGATGGCATGGTGGTATGTGAAGACAACTTTGATGGCACTCAGAGAAGGCTTGGGATGGCATCTTTAAGCCCTGTGTCAAAACCAAGGCCATTTTTTCCTTGACTGCACCAACATTCCAGTGTCTGTGTCTGGCTCCTACAACATTAACCCCAATCTCAAACATTCTTTTTGACTTTCTTTTCATGCTTGACCATGAAGCTGGGTGTGTAGTTCAGTTGAATGGTTGCATTTGCTTGGTTTTATGTTCGGATTCCCACACTAACAGCCAGACCAGGTGGTACAGGCCTACATTTCCAGTCCCCAGAAGGTTGAGGAAGGAGGGCAAAAAGTCTGAGTCACCATCACCTATATAGGTCATCATGCCATAATAAGACTTTGTCTTGAGAAAAAACAATATGAATTAAAAAATTTTAAAATTTGCTCATGAAGCAGGAGGTTGGCAGAGGGGTCACAGGATACATCCTTTCCCTTTGTTATCTGCTTTAGCCTCTCAACAACCCTGTGTTGAGGTCCAACTCTTCTACTCTCTACCATTGTGTTGTGGGACACTTAGATAGCTATTTTCCTCTTTCAGCAAAATTAAATTCCTGATTCTCTTGAAATTTTCAGAGACCACTGTACGCCAGAAACACCAGTGACTTTATGCAACTGAGTTTGCTGCCGTTCTTGGACGATGATGACATGCCAATAATATTAGAATCAGTTTATGTCACAGTTAATGTCCGTACCACAGAACACACACAAAAGTAAATACTGAAGCTTTGACCATGTTAGAAATTGGAATCTTGTTTAGGTAGAGGATGGACAGCATTAGAGTCCATAGTCCTCAAACATAAATTAGAAATCTGTAGTGTTAATGCGTTTATGGGCTGTTCAGCAAACCTGGAGAAATGGCTGCTTTCTGGAGATAACTAAGAGAACCTGATTCACCCAAACCTCCCTCTGCCCCTGTCCCACCCAGACAAAGAGTTTGTGACATTATCATGTTCACATCATGTTGCTTCTTTGAAACAAAGGCATTCCGTCCATTGAACATCTTTGTTAGAATGCAAGCAAGCTGCTTAGAGGTAAGCCATTGACCAATTCACACGAATTGTGTACTAATGATATATAATCTATTACTTTGATACCAAAGACAAAGGCTTCAAGAAAACATCAATATGAAAGGTTTGTAATATTTGGAAAACCCTCAAAAATAGAATCTGTAATAAAGACCTACCATTGTTCATGAGAACGTCTGACTAAGGTGAACTTCTCAGAGGCACCAAGGGAGTAGAAGCAGAAAAGCTAAGGGAAACAATTCCATGGTTGCTTCTTTGAAACAACCTAAAGCAGCACTCATATTCTTAAAGGATATAGGGACAGAAAGGGTCTTTTACATGTATCGAAATTATGATCCAGGATGTGTAAGTTCCCTTCTCCACTCCCATCAGCAGACTGGTGACAGAACACAGGATAAAACACTAGCTTCACCACTTTCCACCTGACTTGTTGAATTGAAAAGGGAAGTGGGGCGCAGAGAGAAATGTGGTCTGGTTGCTCCCAAGATTCCTTAGTTAGAAACTTGCTGGATTCTATTTTGGGGACAATTTTAGTTCTTGAGTTAAAGTTCTTTTAGTTGTCTGTAATGAATGTTAGTTGAGGGAAAGGCTTTTCAACAAGGATCAAATTAGAATTGAAATGCAAAGAAACTTAAAACTCTGGCAGAGCAGGTGTTAAAACTCAAACCTGGAAATGTCCTGGCAGATCAGAGGCTGGTACACTAAGGAGACACATTTCCTCTTTTCCACCCACACTCTCATCTTAAAAATAATACCAGACAGTAGGAGACATCAAAGCCAGCCAGTGGAGACAGGAGGAAGTGACTGTTCAAACAGGGAGGGATTCAGTAAGGTAAGTCCCTAACAAATAAACCGGGTGACAAAGGGGACAAAGCCTGCAGTGAATAGATCAACATCTCAGAGCCAAAGTGTGGATCCAGTCCAGACACCACGAACAGTTTCCTGATAATGAGCTGGTGATTAACTCAGTTTTGTTAAAGAAGAATTACTCAATGTAAGCACCCAAACATTTTCGGTATTTCTTTTCTTTTCCATTTCTTTTCCATTTTTTTCCATTTTTATTTTTAGTTCATGAGAACACAATGGAAAAAGAATGGTATTTCTGTCATGTTGACTTTTTTTTTCAGGATTTTTTTTTTCAGGTAAGTATCAAAAAGATAACCATGAAAAGATAGGATGCAAATTTTGAGTATTCTATGTATTTATCCAATATTTGTTTTTCAGAAAAAGTGTGGCTCTGTGGTTAGCAGAGAGAGCTAAGAAGATATGGATTCTAAACAGATATGCTCTGTTTCATGCCATGACTGTGGACAAGCTATTACCTTTGCCTCTCTTGAAATAGTAACAATACGAAATGACTGATAAGATTGTCACAGGGATTAATTTTAAAAAGTTAAACATATGTAAAGCATTTAATATAATGTCCAAAATACAATAAGCATCAAACTAACATCCTCCCAGAAATATCCATTTCTTATATAAAATATTTATGAAGGCCTAGTCCCCTAAACATCATTTCAGTATTTTCAGTTGAATGATTTCCACTTTAAAAAAAAAATCTAATGTTATTGAAGAAGTAGCTTAGTAGTAAAATGCTTGTCTACACTGTCTAAGGCTCTAAATTATATCCCTAATACTATGTACAAAAAAAGAAAAATAAAAGAAATGATACTTGGACCTCCACAGTAGTACTAAAAGATCTTTTAAATTTGTTTAATTATTATATTTGTCTGTGGTCTCTCTCTCTCTCTCTCTCTCTCTCTCTCTCTCTCTCTCTCTGTGTGTGTGTGTGTGTGTGTGTGTGTGTGTGTGTGTGTGTGTGTGTTCATGTGTGGCCCAGTGTATAGGATGGAGGGCAACTTGTAGGAATTGCATTGTTCCTACCATGTAAGTCCCAGACACTAGTCTCAAGGTCTCGGGTGATCAGGATGGCCTTTACCTAAGAGCTATATATATCATAGGACCCTTGTAACATTAATCCATATAAAAAGTAACTCACTATTTGAAAGGGATGGGCATAGTGAGATAGAAACATGACATTCTTACCATGAGGACAGATGCTAACAGTAAAATCAGACAGCTTACTGGAAGAAAGTATTTGCATCATAGTGGCTGACAGTCCTGTTTAATTTAGAGCAACACATAAAAAACAGAAAACCAATACAAAACTGATAAAAACATAATCTGAGCAAGCCTCTTATAAAATCTGTATAAAGGGTCACTAAACGTATATAACAATGTTCAACTCTATTAGTAGCAAGAGAAAAACACAGGAAACAAATGTGCTATTTTGGCCATCTGAATGACAAGGATTAATGAATACATTGATAATATTGAGATTATTAAGCTTAACAAGCAAAGGATGGACCTTTCTTTGGAGAAATTGTGGTATTTTCTTCATGAGCTCAAATGCTTGAATTCTGTGATTTGTAAATACAACTATAAAAGAATTGGGGACATATCATCTCATAAGATTCATAAACACACACAAATACATATGATATTTGTTATAAAACTATTTAAAATATTATCGCTGAAAAATCACTTAAATATGAATGTACTAGAATCTTTTAAATCTGCAATGAAATAATTCAAGATGGCTAAAAAAAGTGTTATTACCACATATGTTAAAAAATCTATGAGAAAATTGTCATGAGAATTAGTTAATTTATTGGATTAATGATTCATAAAAATAATGATTGCTTGGCATATAAATTTTATTTTCTCGGTAATTCTATTCATCCATATATGGTATCATACATCTAAGCTTTGCAAAAATGTTGAGCAAAAATATGTTAAAGCATGTTTTTTTAACAAATAGAATTATTCCTTGAAGACACTTTAAGCAAAGTCATATGATATGCATATTTAAGGCCAATTCCAAGGAAGGCAAATAAGTTTGTTTGGTTTGTTGAAGAATATGACCTTATAGCAATACATGGGTTCTCTTAACATACTGGAAATCTACCTGGAAGGAAAAACAAGAGTAGATATGGCCTTGGAATATTTGATGCTTTCATTGAAAACTAAAATAGACACCCAATTACTTTTGATGAGTGAAATTAAAAGATAAGGCCTACTGCATTAGAAGCTGCACCATAAAAACAAATAGTCCTTCAATTTCAGAAACTTCATGGAGTTGTAATATGAGTTTGCTAATCTCTTTTAGCTGGAACAACTACACAGCATGTTTATATACTGCCCAGAGTCCAGGGGGCGCAGTTCGCAAGTCCAGGAAGAAGAATGAGGCTCACTTTGGTTATGTACATCTTTATTACAGTTAGTGACTATTGCATCTTATTTCATATAATGGTGCTTTTAATGCAAAGCAAACCATGGTATAGGTCTTTTAAATTTAAATATTCATACATAACGGCTGAAAAGGTAGCTCGTTCATTAAGAACACCTGCTGCTCCTCCAGAGGACCAGGGTTTGGTTTCTAGCTACATGGTAGGTCACTACCATCTCAATCTCCAGTTCTAGGGCATCTTACGGCCACTTCCTGTATCTGCTGTTACCAGGCAAATACATATGGTGCACATAAACATGGTGTGGGCAAAACCCTCATATAAATCATATGCCATGAATGTTAATGCACACACGATACATTAAAAGGAGGAAAATCAGTCTCTGCTGTTGCTTAGTAAAATACCCAGTCGTATTCCCACTCAACTTTCCTCTTCAAAAGTCCTCTTTTTTAGCCCTTAGAGGAGACTTTGAAACAGAAAAAAACCTTCATGGCAAAGTCTATAATTTACATGATCACTGTTGATTTCTATTTTATCAAGAGTTTAGAATTCAAGTAGTGAAGAATCAGTATACCCTAATTAGAAGTCTTAAGGACCCACCAAAACACGTGACTTATTATTTTATTTATTGTTGTTGTTGTTTATAACATTTTAATTTTTTAAAATTATAGTTCTGAGAAACTCAAATGAAACTTGTAGCTGGAAAGAATCTTGTAGCCACTTCCTAGTACAATGCAGTGGTTCAAAAGACATTGTTAATGTTTTAGCATTAATATCACTACATTGCTTATTGAATTTTTCCTCATCCCAAATGAAAATCCCACACTCCTTAAGTAATCACTCTGTGTGTCTTCCCTCAGCTCATAGAATCCAAGAACCGGTTTTCTGTCTCTACCAGGTGTCCTGTCCTGGATATGTCATATCAAGGAAATAATATACCATACAGTCTCTTGTGTCTGGCTTCACAGATCATTTAACTTGAATCTATTAGGCAGCTGTATGCCACATTGTCTGAAACTAGTTTTGTTCAGAAAAGGGACTTTCAAAATAATTTTCCTCCATGCAAAGAATCTTAAGCTGCATAAAGTTTAGAATGGGAAAACATATAAATAGACAATTCTAATAGCACACAGCAAATGAAATGATAGATATTTGCTTGGAGCACATTGGGATTATGGGGAAATGTAATTATCCTAAACTCAGATGCCAGAAAGGGGTTCAATTGAGGCAATACAGGATTCTATAATCATAGTGGTTAATTCTGATTGTCAACTTGACAGAATCTAGAATCACCATGGAAACAAATCTCTGGGCATGTCTGTGAGGGATTTTCTAAATTAGATTAACTGAGGTAGGAATAGCAGTCCTAACTGTGGATGACACCATCCCGTAGGCTGGGGTCCTAGACTAAATAAAAGAAGAAAAGCCCACTCTGCATTGGACTTCTCTTGGTTGCCTCACGCTCCTGCTGCTGTGACTTCCTAACCACCATGTCTGGACCCTCAAACTCTGACACACCCTTCTGCACATGGTTTATTGTTAGGTGTTTTGTTAATCTGTCTGACATTGAGGCTGGAGACTAATGCATTACAAATGGATTAGGGCATGTTAGTGAGGCAACGTGGTCTTGGAAAAGAGAAAAGAAGGCCTTGGCAGGTAGAAGACATGCATTGAAAACGATGCCTTCAGAGACTTTATGCAAATTGTTACTTCAACATCCTAGGATATGAACTGCAGCTCACACAGGACCACAAAATAAGAAGGACAAGACACAGGGTAAGTCAATTGGAGAATTCAGTCAGCTTCTCAGGCCTGTATTCAGTCAAATCCCAATGTTCTCAAAAACTTTGGTCACAACTGGTTCACACACATTTTAAGATGGAAAGATATATTGGCCCATATGCCTCTTTACTCACATTTTATTTCTGGTTGCCATAATCAGTTATCATCTCCTTTAAAACATAAACACATGCAAGATGTTGCATGAAATTATAAGAGAATGTCAACACTTCTCACAGACAAAATACAACAAGGACATCAAGAAGATTGTGTGAAGGGAGAATGCTTCTTAAACAATCCAATAACTCATAGCTAAGAATGAAGGTTGGGATGAAAGTGAAATTAGGCCACTGGACTGAGTGACTTCTTATCTCTGGGATTTCTTCTCTCGACATTAACTTCAATATATTTCCACATCCTTCAGTATCTACCTTTGTTGGCCCAATGCACTAAAGGTTCCCATATTCTCAAACAAAGACAGATGCACCTTAGCCCGGTTGTCTGGAGTGAAGCTTCTTTCAGCGGTCACTTTCGGAAGAGCTCAGCATACTCCTGGGGTTCTCTGGGCAGATGAGAGCAGGTGGCTGATTGGGGAACACAAAATTGCTTACTAAGATCCTAGGTTACATTTAAACCTATGGAGAATAAGTGGGTTTATATCTGCTGCCACAGAAAAGGCTATAGTAATATCCAACTTCTGGTATCTCTCAACAGACCTAGGGCAAATTAAAAACTCAAGCCAACATTTGCCTTAGCTCACGACATTAATACATTAATTCTAACCAACACTCTCTCTATTGTATGGAGAAGTCTATCTCTCGTTTAAAATGAGAGAGAGAGAGAGAGAGAGAGAGAGAGAGAGAGAGAGAGAGAGAGAGATCACTATGTGTACACCCACTCACGCACTGAATCAGGATCATTTACTCCTGTACACAGAATAATCCTGGAAGAGTCATCTTTTCAAAATAATTAATCATTGTACTCCACACACATTATACCCAACCGTGGCTTGATGGCTTTTGAGATGAGTGGAATAAGAGAAGACAGACAGGCATTTTTCTGAAGAACAAAGAAATTATTGAAGTGGAAAAACAGACCTGAGGAATGTGGACTCTTACCAAATTCTGAGTCTTATAATAGATCTAGGTAGTTCCGGAATAATATTTTCTTTAAAAACATTCATTATATTGCCTAGAGACCTGAAAAGTACTTCTCTTTTCGCCAAAAAAAAAAAGGTAGGGGAAAAATGTTGAATTTCATTTGAATCTATTTTCCTATGCATATAGTGATAACAAAAATTAGCTTTAAAACTATCACGTGGTACATTCTCAATGAAGATAATATACAAACAAATAACCATCTCCCAGTAGCCCATACAAGGAGGGCTGCAAGATGAGACATCTGGATTTTATTCTGCTATTAGGAGGATGGAAGAAGAGGCCTGGGGCAGGGGTGGCCATGGCTCTCCTGACTCCCACAACAGAGGGTAACACATGCTGGGCATTTGGGAGTTTGTGCTTCATGCAGAACAACTAAGAGTGGCCTTCAGACCAAGGAGATGCAGAACTACTGCTCTAGCCTGATGCCAGACAAGTTTCTTCATGTTCATTAGCTTCACTTTTCCATTTGTAACATAAGGACCATAGATATAGATTCATCTACTATTTTTTCAATTACTTTTATGAGATCAAGAGGTTCATTAGCACACACCAGTTAAATACGAAACTCATACACAATGCCTTTGCACCTAATTGTCAAATACATGGCTTTAGTGATGCCTGTGATGTCTTAGTCCCATCTACCAGGCTGAAAATCTGAATAAATTTATGGAATATTTTCTCTTTTTTTTCTTGCTAGTAGTCAAAAGATGATTTTAGTTCACCTCTGTCTCTTCACTATTATAAATATCATGACTGTCTAGCATTGTCATAAAATATGAAATAATCTTGTATTATAATGTCAGAAATTACCCAAGCTTCAGATTTTCTATGCATCTCCTGATGCTATCTCTGAGTCACTAGACAGCAAAGAATGAAGAGCAAAAGAGGCACAGGAGAACTTTACTAAGAGACAGTTTGTTGAGTACAAGGAAAACCTGAAAGCACTTAAAGTCAGAAAAGGCTGGACAAATTCACAGGCTCTTAGAAGGGCTGAGGGGGACCTCAGAGGTTATTTCTCAGCTGTCCTCTGAGAACTGAGTTCTTTTCTGTTCCAGCATCATTTCTCCCTACCTAACCATCACTTTGGTCCCCATTTAAGCTTTACCAATGCTAGGAAACTCACTCACTTGCCAAGGATGCTGTCTGATTTTGAGAAAGCATCCCACAGTGGTAAACTATTTTTGATTAGCAGCCAGAAGAAAAACGTTCAGATTGGGTGGGCGGTGTGCAGTCTCCATTGCTATTACAGCTCCCATTCAAAAGTACACACCCGAATGCATCACTGTCCACTGGAACATTGGCAACGAGTTATCTCAATATATTTTTTTCCAGTTTCATTTTCTAATTTTTACAGATGTACATTTACATGAGGCTCAGTGTGCTTAAACTTGAAGCTAGAAAGGACCCCATGGGGGGATAAAAAAGAGTTTTGAATGGTGGAGGGGGAGTGGAATTCATGTGATATCCAAGTGGTGGAGGGCCTATGAGAGGGGCAGAAACCTAAGCACAGCAGAAAGCAGGGAAGTGGGGAACAGGAAAAGCAGAGGGTCCAGCAAAACTAATGATATGTGGAAAAACCTTGAGGCAGCTTAATATTCAGTAAGCGGATTTTAAAAAAAATAGGCATTGAGCAAAATCTCTGATGCCTTAGCCAACACAAATTAAAATGTCTCCAACCACTAGCCATAGCACCTCTACTTCTGTGTGTTCATCATTCCATGAACTCCATGAAACAGGTACTATGATCAATTCTATACACAAACATGGAAGTTCGTTGGGAACAATTTTGCCTGCTTCTGTGAATGTCAGGCTGCCAGGCAGAGTTAAGGCAGGTCAGGGTCTGTTGGCAGATTGCCCAGCCTTCTGAAGCACGGACCAACAGGAGGATGCACACTTGAGGCTCAGGGTGAGGGGTTGAAAGTCCTATTGACCTTAGTGGAAGGCACAGGGATGCTGCTGGATATGAACAGATGTTCTGTGTATATTTCAGCAATCGTTTCCGTTAGCTTGAGGCTTTGTTGCCCACGGCACTGTGGGGTATAAAAAGGCTAATGCAAAATCAACTTCGGGCTGCTGCAGTACTCCCTGGCAGTCCTCCGAAATCCATCTCTAGCCTCTGTCTCCTTTTCTGCTCTTCCTACCTTTAATCCTCACTCCCCCATCAAAGGCTGTTCAACTTCGTGCCACGGGGTCCAGTGCAGGAATTCAAGCTCAAGATGGCAACTGCTAGTTAGGGTGAGAGGAAAGGTAACATTAGGACTCAGAATACCAAATTAAAGGTTTGGATGGCTAAGCTTTTGTTCATGGTAGACAAGATGTCTGCCAGCTAAATCCCCAGCTGTTTTACTGTTTGTTTTGGGACAGGGTCTCTAAGTTACCCAGGTTGCTTTTGAACTAATTCCGTAGCCCAGGGTGAACTGGAGTATAAAATATTCATGCCTCAACTACCTGAGTAACAGGCCCAGTTACAAACCAGTACTTACAATGACTCTTTCTGCTCTGTAAGTCCATGTCTTTTCCCAGGGAAGCATAAAGACATACACAGCATCCTCCTGTCCTTTAGGTTCATGAAAAAGCTTCACAAACCATCCATCCCGTCCTCATAAGTCTCTGTGTCAATTTCACTACAATGCTTGTTTTAACTGAAGTAAGACATTTAAGATACATTTAATACTCACATTTAATACTGACTTTTCACATTTGTACTGATCAATATAATTTTACTCCATATCCAAGGGGTATATAATATAGATTTATAGCTATGTACAATTGGGTGCAGAATTGCAATAAATATTCAGTTCTAGCTGACTACCTTTCTAATATACAAGGCAGAGATATTCAAAGCTGTCTTGTTATATTTTTTGCCTGTGTAATTTTTCTATTCCCTTTGATATTTATGAGATGTATAATGAGAAAACCAAAAAGTACCTTATAGTCACCAATGGTCACTCAAAATTGGGTAACAGGTCCTGAAAATGCTACCATTGTCAAAATGGAAGACACTAGAGAATGCCATGTGGAAAGATTGCAAACAGCCTCCAAGGTTGCCCACTCCTGTTTTACTGGTGACTCACCCACTGTGTGATCCTCTCTGGGATCAAGAGTGTGGGCTGGATGAAATAGAAGACAAATTCAAACACTGACAGAATGCATTATCATTTTCAAGACTAATTACAAAAAGACTGGCCTCTCTCTCTCTCTCTCTCTCTCTCTCTCTCTCTCTCTCTCTCTCTCTCTCTCTCTCTCTCTCTCTCTCTCCCTTTCCCTCGTTCCCTCATTCCCTCCCTCCCTTCCTTTCTCCTATGTACTGTCCCCTCACTTGGCCATAATGGAGCCAATGGTCCAAAATTACTTTTCCTTGTGGAAAATTAATGCAGAAATAAAGGAAAGTAGCCTACTGAAGCCAGCTTTTGGTCAAAATCCAGCAAAGAAGGGAGACTGTCCCACCAACATCCTGCAAGGAAATGAGTCTTGCCAACAACCAGGTGAATTAACTTAAAGGGAGTCTTCCCTCCGCTAAGGCCTGACCTGACAACAGGCCCTGTTACTTAAAGTTCAGCCTTGTTAGACTTCAGGTGGAAGTTTAAACTATTTCTAGATTCTTGGTTCTCAGGTTCAGAGAGACAAGAAATGCTTAGTAAATTAGTAAGCAGCCTTGTTTCTTGAAATATTTCTTATGCAGCAATGACTAATTAACATGATAAGCATTTTTACTCTTAGCAAAAGAAATGAGTCCTTCTAGTGAAAAAAAAGAAATGTCCTTCTGTGGTGATAGAGCTGTTTCGGTCCACAGCATCAAGAATACCCTGATATCTTTGAGTCATAAATGTTAAAGTGGCCGATTTTGTGTTTTGTTAATTTTACCTCAATGTCTTTTAAATCATACAACATAATACCTAATCAAAAAGGGGAGATGAATAAAAACAACCTTCAGGAAATCATCTGTCCTGGCAACCAAGTTACTCAATTTAGTGTGTCATATAACCTCATACACATGAGACCCCTCCCCACCCAGCACAGGTGGTGAGAGCCAGAGAGTGGAGTGACTGTCACAAGATCAGCATTGCTCTGGGAAATGTGAGGACGATGAGATAGGATGGTAGAGGTGAAGCTTCTCCCCTCTTCTTAAATGACTCTAGAAGACTTTAATTTTTGATACCTGTAACGTATGTGAGTACATAATTTGCTTCAATGGTAATGACTAAATAATCAAAAAGGGGCAATGTAAATACTTTTTGCTATTTAGTATTCTTATGAGACTCGTGATGATTAGGGAATAAGAGCAACTAGTTCTGAGTGTGGTTATCTTTTCTTCTATGACAAAAACCTTCCAGAAAGAGACTGAATCCTAAGTGATTTTCCCTAAACACCTGTGCAAGTGGGCTATACTAATTAGATCACACACACACACACACACACACACACACACACACACACGAAAACACATGCATATACACACACTCTAGTCCATGCCTCTGAATGTGGATTTCCCTAAATAATATCATTTTATTGTCTGTAGAATGGGATTCATAGTTGATATTTATCCTTGGGACATAGCTTTTTCTAATCCTGTCACAATGTTCACACAAATAAGTCATCAAGGTCACTCTCTTCCCTAATGTTTTGATGTAGAATGCATTTGAAAGGGATAATTCTGCCCAGACCTTAGCATGGAAGTCAAAATTTCCCTCTCGTCCCAGGCATAGATAGTAGTCTGTAAGGCACTCAGTGAACTCTGAACAAAATATCTGCTTTTACACTTTTGGGTAGTCAAAAAAATGTATCACCATTCTCTCTTTCTACAGGTTCTTTCTGTGCTATCTCAAACAACGGTGTACTGATTCCTTTTTTTTATTGATATATTTTTTATTTACATTTCAAATGATTTCCCCTTTTCTGGGTCCCCACTCCCCGCAAGTCCCATAAGCCCTCTTCCGTTCCCCTGTTGGAGGTTTTGGGAGTCTTGCTTTTCTTGTTAGATAGTATACTGTAGCAAGTTAAGAGTAAATGTATGCTTAGATTTCTGATTATCTTTTTTTTATTCACATAATAAACCCAGGCATACTAATTGTGGAGGCCAAAGAAGAAAGAACTAACTTAAGTAAAACCAACTCAAATAACTCATATCAAATTCAAGTGAAAATGCTAATGTTTAAAAAGTCCCTTCAATTAAGATTCTCATTCTCTGTGTCTCTGTGTCTCTGTCTCTCTCTCTGTCTCTTTCTCCCACACATGCTCTCTAGTTCTCTCTTGCTCTCTCTCTCACTCTCTCTCTCTCTCTCCTTCCCTCATACTCAATCCTATCATGTTACATATTAAATTTTGTCTCCAAAATTATGTCTCACCACAGTCTAAAATCTGGTCATTGATGGATGATGGGCAATGCATATCCACTTGTTGAGTGTCACCTTGGCAAGTAACAAGCTTGACTCTTAGGCTGGTTATCTATTTAGTCAGAGAAAACTCCACTGACTCCTTTGACTGGCTATTTCCTTGGAGGCAGTTCTGGGCATGGGAAATATTAGAAACATGCCTCATGGTGGCCTTTATTTTAGTCTATGCATGGTCTGACCTTGGAGATAGACCCACTCCCAAGTTACTCTCTGGGTATGCAAGAAACCACTTCTCTTTTCTGGAATCAGCTAACCTTTCACCAGTGTAACAACATACCTTAGTAAAGCAGTACGGAAGAGGGGCTGTTTTGGCTCACAGCTTTGCAGTTTCCAATTCACAGCCAGCTGGCTCCATTGCTGAGTCTGAGGTAAACATAAGCATCATGAAGCTAAGCAGGTGGTAACACAAAGCAGCTCAGCACATGGAAGGCAGGAGTCAGAGCAGGCCATAGCCAAGAAGAGGAAGTGGGGCTAAATTTACTATTCAAGGGTATAGCTACCCTTAACCTACTTCCTTTAATTAAGTCACCAACCTTCAAGAATGTCTATGTATTATGAATCCATCAAGCTAATAATCCTTTGGTTTCATCAGTGTGCCCAGAGTCTAAGTGGTTCACTAAGGCCCACCAGCCAGCAACCAAACATACAACCCATGGTTCTTTTAGGGAAATGCTTTGTATTGAAATCATAACACCTTGGCTCCTCAATAGTCTCTCCAGATCATTTCCATTCTCATCTCTGCTCCTATACAAGGTCCTTCCATAGTAACTCTTAGTAACAGAGTGGAAAAGTATGCTCATCTTTCAGTAAGAGCCTAAACTACTTCCAAGGGGAGTATGATTGTGTTCCCTAAAGTTCAGATGCTGAAACAGAATGTAACGGTTTTTGAATACATGGTTTCATATTGAAATGGAAACATTTGGGTGGACTCTAATCCTTAATAAGTTAATATTGGAACCCCTAGATAGGCATAAAAAACAGACAGTTCCAATCAGTTTAAAAGGGGGCTATGTACACACTTCGGGGAGAGGCTGGGAACAAACAAATTCATCCCATGGACCCTCCCAGAAGGGACTAACCCTTGGTTTTGGACATTTATCCTAGACCTGTAAAAGGTAAATCTGAGTTAGTCCATCCACTCAACTTGTGGGAACATTTGCATCTCCCCAAGAAAAGTAATAGACTGTATGGTTTTATTCAGTGAGAGAACTCCCACTAAGAACAATTTCTGGATTATGGGATAATTGCCGCTTTACTCTCAGATTAAGTCAAATAACTGATTGTAATAAAAGAAAGAATTATGAATTCCTTTCTCGTAAAAGTTGTATTTTAGCATGAAATTAAGTCACTGTGGTGTGGCATAAGATATTTGCTTTCTGCATGGAGATATTAAAACCTTTCAGAATTTCCTAGCAGGGGTGGCTTTTGGTTTTGAGAACACTCACCATCCATTATTCCAGACTCCACACTGATGCACCAGTGTGGAGCCATTCAGAAGTGTCAGGATGGGAACTGGTTTGCACAGGAGCCAAATGAGGGCTTTAGCACTCTGCCCCATGTCCAAGCCTCCTAGGACAGAAAGAAGAGAGGTCAGAGACTGAGTTCAATCACCAATGACCAGTGACTTAACAATTGTGGTTGTTAATAAAACTTAGATAAAAGCAATGAAGTCCAGAGACTTTTCCCATTGGAAATGGCATTGAGGTGCAAAGATGATGACAATCGATGGAGAAATGAAAGCCCCAGGCTCCCCTGACTGTATCTATTTAGTTTCTCTGGAGGTATATTCTTTATTTGTTTGTTTCTTTCTTTCTTTCTGTAGGGAAAGATTTTTATGGGACTTTTGAGCTTTCGATTAGACTGCTAAACCTGAGGCTGAGGTTTCGGGGACCTACATCTCTATTCATCTCACCCAGAAATGCAGATAGTCTGGGATGATGAACTTGAGGTTGGCATGTGTGAGACTGAGCTCATAAAGCTGGATATCTCAGAGTGCACTGAGCAGTAAGCATAAAAGCAAACTCGAATTACTGAATATCCAGTTGACACTTGGAGAGACAGAAAGCCACAAATGCAAACATCAATATCCTACAATCTATATCATACACACATATATGCATGCATACATACATTCACTCCATTCATTCATTCATTCACTCAGGGCTGTGTCATAAAAGTCTTTAGTAGTGTTTATATAATACAGTACAACATAGCATAATGTATTATAATGTAGCATAACATTATGTAATATAATGGTGTCATATAATAGTATGGCAAAGAATAGACAACTGCTTCCTAGAGAACTTGAGACCAGAATCCCCAGATGTCATCTGTAATACCTATAACGCCACCCGGAAATGCAGCCTGCTCTCCTCAGAAGCCTCTGCCTGTGCCTTAGCTGAACGCAGACATGAGTGGGAGAGGGTGGTGAGAACAGGAAGGAAAGGGACCTCGGCCACCACTCCCACCAGCGCTTCCTTTCTTCTCCCTCCTACTCCTGTTCTTCAAGGTCCTTTGCCCTCCTTTTGGACAAGAAATAAAGGTAGGCTAGGATACAAATTACTAGCTGGAGGCCACAGCAATTTTCAAGCCTCCCACGGTTCACACTTCCGCTACAATCCATTTCCGTGGGCCAAATCAATTTCCTCTCACCTGCGCTATACACTTATCCTACGCAAACATCCCATCCCATCCCCACACCCACAGCAACACAAACACCAGCTCTGCCTGCTCTGTCTTTCTTACTACAAGCTGTTTCTTGAACCTGTTGGAGGAAGATATTTGTGAGTTGGTTCTTCAGTTTTGTCAGGACTTGCTGACAAAAACTGGGGCAGGTGGGGAGTTTCTGAACAAGGAATGAAGATCCCGCAGATATGGATTAAATCCCCCTATCCTACTCATCATCTTGGGTGTTTTTGGATAAATTGGTTAAGGCTTCTCAACTGGGTCCCTTTGTGCAAAAATGAGGATCTTATTTAATCAGAAGACCTAAGGTATGCAAGTATAATCTGATTATTTGGAAGGCTGGAACTCCCACATAGTTAACAATATGCAGCGTTATGAAGATCACAGAACAGCCTGGGCTACCATAGAACCGTAAACAATACTAAAAAAATTCAATTTGACTATGTTCATCTTTATAATACTTTAAGGTATTATAATTTATAAAGTTAATGTTATACTTGCATGGAGTAAACGTCATACGCAAGATTGGTAGAGGATTGCACAGTAATCCTTGCTTACCCCTAGGAGTTTGCTGAATTTGATAGTAGAGTGGTTACCTACTTGGATACCTTGAAAAGGGATTGTTCTTTGCCTATCTTAGGTTATTTTTCCTAAATGTAATGTATAAAACACTTTATAGGTTACGTACCAAACATCACTTGTCAACATAGTTTGTAAGTAAGTGACTTCTAAGATAACTCTAACTCTACTGCTCTATAATTCAGTTTTTTTATTCGATAAATTCCTTATTTACATTTCAAGTGATTTTTCCCTTTCCTGGATCCCTCTCCCCAAAAGTCCCATAAGCCCTTTTCCCTCCCCCTGTTCCCCAATCCACCCCTTCCCACTTCCCTGTCCTGGTATTCCCCAATACTGCTACACTGAGCTTTTCCAGGACCAGGGGCTACTCCTTCCTTCTTTTTGAGCATCATTTGATATATGCATTCAAATATTGGGTATTTGCATGCTTCTAAGCTAATATCCATTTATCAGTGAGTGCATGCCATGAGTGTTCTTTTGAGACTGGGTTACCTCACTTAGTATGATGTTCTCTAATTCCATCCATTTGTCTAAGAATTTCATGAATTCATTGTTTCTAATGGCTGAATAGTACTCCATTGTGTAGATATACCACATTTTTTGCATCCACTCTTCTGTTGAGATATACCTGGGTTCTTTCCAGCTTCTGGCTATTATAAATAGGGCTACTATGAACATAATGGAGCATGTATCCTTATTACATGCTGGGGAATCCTCTGGGTATATGCTCAGGAGTGGTATAGCGGGGTCCTCTGGAAAAATCATTCTGTTTTCTGAGGAACCATCAGACTTCCAGAGTGGTAGTACCAGCTTGCAACCCCATCAGCAGTGGAGGAGTGTTCTTCTTTCTCCACATCCTTGCCAGCACCTGTTTTCTCCTGACTTTTTGATCTTAGCCATTCTGACTGGTTTGAAGTGAAATCTCAGGGTTGTTTTGATTTGCATTTCCCTGATGACTAAGGATGTTGAAGATTTCTTTAGGTGCTTCTCAGCCAGTCAATATTCCTCAGGTGAAAATTCTGTGTTTAGCTCTGTACCCCATTTTTAAGGGGGATATTTGGCTCTCTGGAGTCTACCTTCTTGAGTTCTTTGTATATCTTGGATATAAGCCCTCTGTCGGATGTAGTGTTGGTAAAGATATTTTCCCAATTTGTGGGTTGCCATTTTGTCCTTTTGACAATGTCCTTTGCCTTACAGAAAATTTGTAGTTTAATGAGGTCCCATTTGTCAATTCTTGATCTTAGAGCATAAGCTATTGGTGTTCTGTTGAGGAAAATTTCCCCTGTGCCCATGTCCTCAAGGGTCTTCCCCAGTTTCTTTTCTATTAGTTTCAGTGTGTCTGGTTTTATGTGCAGGTTCTTGATCCACTTGGATTTGAGCTTAGCACAAGGAGATAAGAATGGCTCAATTTGCATTCTTTTGCATGCTGACCTCCAGTTGAACCGGAACCATTTGTTGAAGAGGCTATCTGGTTTCCACTGGATGGTTGTAGCTCCTTTATCAAAGATCAAGTGATCATAATTCTGTGGGCTCATTTTTGGATCTTCAATTCTATTCCATTGATCTACTTGCCTGTCACTGTACCAATACCATGCAGTTTTTAACACAATTGCTCTGTAGTACTGCTTGAGGTCGGGGTTACTGATTTCCCCCAGAAGTTTTTTACTCTTGAGAATAGTTTTAGCTATCCTGGATTTTTTATTATTCCAGATGAATTTGACAATTGTTCTTTCTAACTCTATGAAGAACTGAGTTGGGATTTTGAAGGGGATTGCATTGAATCTGTAGATTGCTTTTGGCGAGATGGCCATTTTTACTATATTAATCCTGCCAATCCAAGAGCAAGGAAGATTTTTCCATCTTCTGAGGTTTTCTTCAAAGACTTGAAGTTCCTGTCATACAGATCTTTCACTTGTTTGGTAAGAGTCACACTAAGATACTTTATATTGTTTGTGGCTATTGTGATTGGTGTCATTTCCCTAATTTCTTTCTCAGCCTATTTATCCTTTGAGTATAGGAAGGCTACTGATTTGATTGAGTTAATTTTATAACCAGCCACCTTGCTGAAGTTGTTTATCAGCTGTAGGAGTTCTCTGGTGGAGTTTTTTTGGTCGCTTAAGTATACGATCATATCATCTGCAAATAGTGATAGTTTGACTTCTTCCTTTCCAATTTGTATCCCTTTGACCTCCTTGTGTTGTCTAATTGCTCTGGCTAGAACTTCAAGTACTATATTGAATAAATATGGAGAGAGAGGGCAGCCTTGTCTAGTCCCTGATTTTAGTGGGATTTCTTCAAGTTTCTCTCCATTTAGTTTGATGCTGGCTACTGGTTTGCTGTATACTGCTTTTACTATGTTTAGGTATGGGCCTTGAATTCCTGTTATTTCCAAGACTATTAGCATGAAAGTATGCTAAATTTTATCAAATGCTTTGTCAGCATCTAATGAAATGACCATGTGGTTTTTTTCTTTGAGTTTATGTAGTGGATTACATTGATGGATTTCTTTATATTGAACCATCCCTGCATCCTTGGGATGAAACCTACTTGATTATGGTGAATGATTGTTTTGACGTGTTCTTGGATTTGGTTGGCAAGAATTTTATTGAGTATTTTTGCATTGATATTCATAAGGGAAATTGGTCTAAGGTTCTCTTTTTTGTTGGATCTTTGTGTGGTTTTGGTATCAGAGAAATTGTAGCTTCATAGAATGAGTTGGGTAATGTTCCTTCTGTTTCTATTTTGTGGAATAGTTTGAAGAGTATTGGCATTAGGTCTTCTTTGAATGTCTGATAGAATTCTGCATTAAAGCCATCTGGTCCTGTGCTTTTTTTGGTTGGGAGACTGTCAATGACCACTTCTATTTCTTTAGGGCTTATGGGTTCGTTTAGATGGCTATCTGATCCCGATTAAATTTTAGTAATTGTCTAGGAAATTGTCCATTTCATCCATATTTTCCAGTTTTGTTGAGTATAGGCTTTTGTAGTAGGATATGATAATTTTTGGATTTCCTTAGTTTCTGTTGTTATATCACCTTTTTCATTTCTTATTTTGTTAATTTGGGTATTATCTCTGTGCCCTCTGGTTAGTCTGGGTAAAGGTTTATCTATCTTGTTGATTTTCTCAAAGAACCAGGTCCTACTTTTGTTGATTCTTTGTATAGTTCTTTATGTTTCAACTTGGTTGATTTCAGCATTGAATTTCATGATTTCCTGCCTTCTATTCCTCTTGGGTGTATTAGCTTCTTTTTGTTCTAAAGCTTTCAGGTGTTCTGTTAAACTGCTAGTGTATGCTATCTCCAGCTTCTTTTTGTAGGCACTCAGAGCTATGAGCTTTCCTCTTAGCACTGCTTTCATTGTGACCCATAAATTTGGGTATGTTGTGCCTTCATTTTCATTAAATTCTAAAAAGTCCTTGATTTCTTTTCTTATTTCTTCCTTGACCAAGGTATCATTGAGTAGAGAATTGTTCAGCTTCCATGTATATGTGGGCTTTTTGTTGTTTTTGTTGTTATTGAAGACAACTCTTATTCCATAGTGATCTGATAGGAGGTATGGAATTAGTTCGATTGTCTTATATCTGTTGAGGTCAGTCTTGTGACCAATTATATGGTCAATTTTGGAGAAGGTACCATGAGGTGCTGAGAAGGTATATCCTTTTGATTTAGAATGAAATGTTCTATGGATATCTATTAAGTCCATTTGGTCCAAAACTTTTGTTAGTTTCATTGTGACTCCATTTAGTTTGTGTTTCCCTGCTCTGTCCATTGAAGAGTGTGGGGTGTTTAAGTCCTCCACAATTATTGTGTGGGATGCAATGTATGCTTTAAGCTTTAGTAAGGTTTCCTTTACGAATGCAGGTGCCCTTGTATTTGGAGTTGAAAATTGAAAGTTCTTCCTGGTAGATTTTTCCTTTGATGAGTATAAAGTGGCATTCTGTATCTTTTTTGATGACTTTTGGTTGAAAGTCTATTTTATCTGATATTAGAATGGCCACTCTGGCTTGTTTCCTGGGACTATTTTCTTAGAGTACTGTTTTCCAGCCTTTTACTCTTGGATAGTGTTTGTCTTTGACACTGAGATGCGTTTCCTGTATGCAGCAAAATGTTGTGTCTTGTTTACGAATCCAGTCTGTTAGTCTATGTCTTTTTATTGAGGAATTGAGTCCATTGATGTTAAGAGATATTAAGGAATAGTGACTGATGCTTGCTGCTGTTTTGGGTGTAATTTTTTATATTTGTGTGGTTATCTTCTTTTGGGTTTGTTGAAAGGAGATTACTTTCTTGCTTTATCTTGTGTGTAGTTTCCCTCCCTTTGTTGGTGTTTTCCATTCATTATCCTTTGAAGGGCTGGATTTGTGGAAAGATACTGTGTAAATTTGTTTTTGTTATGAAAAAACTTGGTTTCCCCATTTATGATAATTGAGAGATTTGCTGGATATAGCAGTTTGGGTTGGCATTTGTGTTTCCTTAGGGTCTGCATGACGTTTGCCTAGACTCTTCTGGCTTTCATAGTCTCTGGTGATAAATCTGGTGTAATTCTGATAGGTCTACCTTTATATGTTACTTGATCTTTATCCCTTACTGATTTTAATATTCTTTCTTTGTTTAGTACATTTGGTGTTTTAATTATTATATGACAGGATGAATTTCTTTTCTGGTCAAATTTTTTTGGATTTCTGTAGGCTTCTTGTATGTTCATGGGCATCTCTTTAGGTTAGGGAAGTTTTCTTCTATAATTTTGTTGAAGACATTTACTGGCCCTTTCAGTTGGAGATCTTCATTCTCTTCTATGCCTATAATTCTTAGGTTTGGTCTTCTCATTTTGTCCTGGATTTCCTGGATATTTTGGGTCAGGAGCTTTTTGCATTTTTCATTTTCTTTGACTATTGTATCAATGCTTTCTATGGTATCTTCTGCATCTGAGATTCTCTCTTCCATCTCTTGTATTCTGTTGATGCTTGCATCCATGGCTCCTGACGTCTTTCCTAGATTTTCTATGTTCCGAGTTGTCTCCCTTTGTGATTTTGTTGTTGTTTCTACCTTCTTCTTTAGATCCTGGATGGCTTTGTTTAATTCCTTCACCTGTTTCATTGTGTTTTCCTCTATTTCTTCAAGGGTTTCTCACTGTTTACTTGTCTTCTCTTGTATTTCTTTAAGGGACTTATTTATATCCTTCTTGAAGCCCCCCATGATGCCCTCCATCAACATCATGAGCTGTGATTTTAAATCCAAATCTTGCTTTCCTGGTGTGTTGGGGTATCAAGGACTTACTGTTGTGAGAGAATTGGGTTCGGATGGTGCCATATTGCCTTGATTTCTGTTAGCAACATTCCCACATTTGCCTTTTGCCATCTGGTTATCTCTGGTGTTAGCTGGGCTTGCTGTCACTGGCTGGAGCTTGCCCCTCCTGTGTGTGTGTGCCTGTAGGCCTATCTCAGCAACCTTGGGTGAGCTGCTTTCTTCTGGTGCAAATTGCTGTGGTGCTGCAGAGTTCCTGGGTGCAGGTGGAGTCCTGGTGCGGTGTGTCCCAAGTGTTCCTCTCCTCTGGTGAAACCTGCCTACCAATCTGTTGCACAGTCACAGAAACAATGATGACAGCCGAGACCCACTCTCTTGTAGTTGTATTTGGGTATGTACCTCTGTGGCCCCAATCAGCTCTGGATGTAGGCTCTGCTGGCTGTCTCCTCCTCACTTACTGCTGAGTGTACAGCTGGTTTCCTGCACTGCTTGGAGATGGCACGCTGTGGCCAATGCTGTTCCTGATCCAGAGGCAGAGCTATAATTCAGTTTTTTATAAAAGTTTATTGTTGTAGTAAAATGTATAAAGCTTAATATAAATATGTATTTAATAATACAATTCCAACGATTCCAAATATCTTGTGCAATGAAAAGACAACATGGTAAAAGACATACCAGTAGATCCTTTGTCTACCACTGTCCTCATTAATGTGCACCACACACACACATGTGCACATAGCACACACATATATGCGCACACACATGCACACACACATGCACACACAAGACACATACCATACACACGTGCACATGCACAGACACATTAAAAAAAGATTTGTGTGTCCTTTCATTTGATTGTCACTAAAATGTACTTATTTGTACATAGGACTTTCAATAAAATAATATCACTTGTAGAATGCACATTTTCTGTAATCATTTTCACACATACATGTTATCATCAATGTAAGGAAAAACATCTATAATCTAGATAGTTTAGATTCGTTATTATGGACTCTATAACAACAAATTAGCAAGATAAGAGAAGGAAAATTAAGTTAATATAAGTTTTATTAGCATGAAAACCTTCTCAATTAAATTAGGAGACAAAGAACAATTATACTTTCATATATGTCATAACAGGTTTGTTGAGTAGATAGCCATGAGAAATTTTGATAGGACAGATGGGTGTGAACATATGGTAACAAAAGGGAGACTTTATCATTGTCTGGTTGTTCTGATCCCATTTGGTGTCCCCTTTTAAAATCAATCAATCAATCAACCAATTAATCTCTCTGTCTCTGTCTCTCTCTGTGTGTGTATATGTGTGTATGTGTGTGTATAGTGATTGCATGTGGTATTTTTGTACACACTCATGTTAATGTGGTGTGTATGACACTGCCTGTATAGGAAGGTCAGAGGACAACCTCAAGTGTTAGTCCGTAACTTTTGTTTTGTTTGAGGTATGTTGTTGTTATTGTTGCTGCTGCTGCTGCTGCTGCTGCTGTTGATGATGATGATGTTTGCTACTGCTGTGTCACTAGGCTTATTGTTCTGTGAGCAAATAGAGATTCACCTGTCTCTGCTGTCCATCTTGTTGTAGGATTGACTGAAATATAGATATTTGCTAGTGTGTCCAGGGTAATGGAGGCTCTGGAAATCCAGACTCAAGTCCCCTGCTTGCCTGGCAAGCAATGTACCCAGAGAGCCCCAGCCCCAGCCCCTGTTTCTATTTTGCTCCTGTCTGTTTGGAAGACTGAATGAATGTGATGGGAGGGGCATGGGAATAGTAGCTCACATATGAGGGTTTTATGACATGTTTCATAGGAAGGTCAAAAAAAAAAATCCTAGGTTTTATAACCTGCCCAGAGGAGAATAATTTGAGACAGTGATGGAATCTTCCTGCTTCTGATTTCTCAAATGCCAATCTGCTGTGTTTTGGAGATTTACATGACACTCATCATTAACAGCAATGTAATTGATTTCCTTAAGGCTTATAAATATATTCACCTATATAAAAATTTGGACTCAGGTTTATATTAAATATTCTGTGAAAATATTTGTTGGGGCCTCCCTTTAATCTCTCAACATGACTTACTTCTTTATGCCCTGACTATTGTTAGACACATTTTACTAAACTTGATATAAAAATGTTACCCATAATTTTGGGTTTCTAAAAATTTTAATTTGCATTCAGAATTCTAATCAGCTGTGATTGTCAGTTTGAATCCTAATGTCTTTGGCATTTTACAAATTTTAAACTGTTTGATACATTTGAGATATGAGTACATATTATAAACCACTATTTGTGGCTTTTGTAACTTTTTTAAGCAAGGTTTTAATTTAAACACATTCAAATATGTTTGTGGATTAGACTGATGGGAAAAGTAGATAATGTAATACATACAAGTTTTCTTCTACTTCTAATAGTGGAACTTTTCATATTTTTAAATGCTTAGTTTCAAATTTTTAAAAAATATTTCAGCTTATTATTATTATTATTATTATTATTATTATTATTATTCAATCTTTATGTACAGTCCAGGCGTTATCCCCCTTGCAGTCTGCCCTCTGACTGTTCCTCATCGCATTCCTCCTCACACATTTCCAAGATGATGTTCTTACCCCATTTCCACCTCACTGGGTCTTAAGGTAGATCTATTTTCAATTTTCTGAGGAACCTCCAGATTGGTTTCCAGCATACCAGAAATCAAGGACTGTTCCTCTTTCTCTATATCCTCACCAACATGTACTGTCACCTGAGTTTTTGATTTTAGCCATTCTTACTGGTAGGAGGTAGAATCTCAGAGTCATTTTGATTTGCAATTCCCTGATGACTAAGGATGCTGAAAGTTTCTTTAAGTGTTCTCAGCCATGAGAGATTCCTCAGTTGAGAATTCTCTGTTTAGCTCTGTATTCCAACTTTAATAGGGTTATTTGGTTCTCTGAAGTTTAATTTCTTGAGTCCTTTGTCTATTTTGGATATTAGGCCTCTATTAGATGTAGAGTTAGTAAAGACCTTTTCGCCAGCTGGGGTTGCCATTTTTTCTTATTGACAGTGTCCTTTGCCTTAACAGAAACTTTTCAATTTTATGAGGCTTCATTGTGGAGTGTTGATCTTAGAGCACAAGCCATTCGAATTATTTTTAGGAAATCCCCTCACCCCCCCCCCCCCCCGGTTTAAGGCTCTTTCCCATTTTTCTCTTCTATTAGATTTAGTGTATCTGGTTTTATGTTGAGGTCCTTGATTCACTTGGACTTCAGCTTTGTGCAAGATGACAAATATGGATCTATTTTTATTTTTCTCCATACAGACTGCAAGTTAGACCAGCACCATTTATTGGAGATGCTTTCTTTTTTCCATTGTATATTTTTGGCTTCTTTGCCAAAAGTCAAGTGTCCATAAGTATGTGGTTTTATTTCTGGGTCTTCAACTCTATTCCATTGATCAACACATCAGCCTCTACACCAATACTATGCAAGTTTTTACCACTGTTGCTCTGTAGTATAACTTGAGGTTAGGGATGGCGATTCCCCCAGACTCTTTTTTTTTATTGTTAAGAATTGTTTTCAGCATACTGTGTTTTTGCTTTTTCAGATGAATTTGAGAATTGTTCTTTCTGTGTCTGTGAAAAATTTGTGTTGGAATTTTGATGGAAATTTTGTTGAATCTATAGATTCCTTTTGGTTGGATGGCCGTTTTCACTATATTAACTACCAATCTATGAGCATGAGAGATCTCTGCATTTTCTGAGGTCTTCCTCGATTTCTTTTCTGAGAGAGTTGACCTTATTGTCATACAGATCTTTCATTTGTTTCATTAGGGTTACCAACCACCAAGGTATTTTATATTATTTGTGACTATTGTGAAGTGTACTGTTTCCCTAAAATCTCTCTCAGTCCATTTTTCATTTGTATAAACAAAGGTTACTGGTTTATTTGAGTTAATTTTATATCCAGACACTTTGATGAAGTTATTTATCAGCTGTAGAAGTTCTCTAGTAGAATTTTGGGGGTTTCCTATGTATATTATCATATCATATGCAAATAGTGATACCTTAACTTCTTCTTTGCCAATTTATATGCCCTTGATCCCATTTTGCTGTCTTATTGTTCTAGCACTTTTAGTACTATATTGAATAGATATAGGGACAATGGGCATCCTTGTTTTATCTGTGATTTTAGGGGATTGCTTTAACTATCTTTCTGTTTAATTTGATATTGACTGTTGGTTTGGTGCACATTGCTTTTATTATGTTTAGATATGGGCCTTGAATTCCTGCTCTTTCCAGTACTTTTAACATGACGGGGTATTGTATTTTGTGAAGTGAATTTTCACCATCTAATAAGGTGTCCAAAGTTAAATTAAGAGCAAGTAAGCTATCTGAACAGGCCCATATCCCCTAATGAAATAGAGGAAGTCATTAAAAACCTCTAAACCAAAAGAAAGCCAAGAACCAGATAGCTTTAGTGCAGAATTCTACCAAACCTTCAAAGAAGAGTGAATGCCAACACCCCTCAAACTGTTCCATATAATAGAAACAGAAAAAACACTACCTAATTCATTCTATGAAGCCAATATTACTTTGATATCTAAAATACACAAAGACCCAACCAAAAAAGAGAACTTCAGACCAATTTCACTCATGAATATTGATGCAAAAATATTCAACAAAATTTTTGCAAATAAAATCCAAGAACACATCAAAACCATCATTCACCATGATCAAGAAGACTTTATCCCAGGGATGCAAGGTTGGTTCAATATACAAAAATCCATTAACATAATCCACTATGTAAACAAACTCAAAGAAAAACATTTCAGTCTTTAAATCCTCTGAAATTCTTTTATGTATGTGGTTTGTAATGGGACTCCCATTTCAATTTATTCAAAGTGAGTTATATATACAAAATAGTATAACCATTCACTAAATACGACTTCTTACCAATGTAATAAAATAGTGACTTTATTGTTGGAAATCCAGAAATATTACAGTTTATTTATTATACAGTTTATTCCAATTATCAACTAATCTTTTTAAATGAGAAATTATTATAGCATTGTCTCTTGTCTAGCAAAGCAATATCTTTCTTGTGCTGTTTTTTCAAGATTTTCCTGACTATAGTATTTGTACCAAGATCCATCATAAGAGGTGGTCAAATGGCTTAGTCAATAAAGTGATTGCCTCTTAACTACAGGGGCCTGAGTTAGAGCCTCTGAATCCATGTACAAGGTACAGTATGGTATAGTTTCATTACTCTACCACTAAGGAGTTGGTAACAGACAGATTCCTGGGGCTCAGTGACCAGCTAACCTAACTTACTTTACCTGGCTAGTTCCAGACCAGTGACAGAACCTCTCTCAAAAGAAAATGTTTAAGGCAACTCAGGGCAACATCTTCTGAATTTCATGTGCACAATGCATACAAATTGAACATATGTGCATATGTGTGCATGTCTCTCTCCTTTTTCCTCTCACCCACACCTCTCTCTTCCTCTCCCTCTCCACCTCTCTCTCTCCCTCCCTATGTCTCTCTCTGTCTCTTTCTCTGTCTCTCTCTGTGTCTCTGTCTCTGTTTCTCTCTCTTCTCTGTCTCTCTCTCTCTCTCTCTCTCTCTCTCACACACACACACACACACACACACACACACAGAATCCTTCATGAAACATCCAAGAACTATCCTTACACATGTGATTGGAATTTGTATTCTTTTGTGAGAACTAATGTTTTTATTTACAAAGTTTATCATCTAAGAGTGATTAAGATGGTATGTCTAACTACTGAATATGTATTTACATTTTCAATAGCAACTTTATTTGTATAATCCTTGAAAAGAAATGTTCATCCTCAAATGTCATGTCCCTGATGTGACGCCTTCTGTTCCCACAGTACTTGCCAAATGAAAGGGACAACAGATGCAGCTTAAGACAAGAATGCTTAACTCTTCACCCTCTTTAGAGACAGCCAATTCTCTTTTATGTGTCCTGGAAATTGTGAGAGAACTCATGTTCTCTGGAACAGAATCTGTGTCCTTTCCATCCTCTGTGTCTACTATTCCTTGAAAGGCTGTTCATGCAAAGACAAAGCAGCTAAGCTAAGGCATCACTATGTAGATAATACATTTACAACCCTTTTTCCCATGGCAATTGAACATGGTACAAATTTTTGTAAACTCTACATCTTGTACATCAATTATGCCCTTTCTTTTAGTCTCTCAGTAACCCCCTCCAGAACTTGGGCATAAGTAGAATGCAAAGCTACATTCTTATTCCTTATATGCTTCCTGTTAAACTTCTCTATTAACTGTTGATCCTAGTTTTCTAAAAACTTAGTCCATAGTAGCTTGTAGTTTGTTTACCACCCTGAGCAGAATATATTCATATATTCATATTATATTTCTGCATACTACCAGCATATAGATCCCCCCTCTCTCTGTGTGTATTTATTTCTGTCAAATATTCCTATTCTTTTTAATTTGCCATAATCACATTTATTTTTTAGTTGCGCAATTTTGTCTCCAGAAACAAAGAAACATTTTATACCAAACTTTCCAGTCCTTTAAACATTCATTTTAACCGATATGGCATTAGTACTTGATGATTTAGAATAATATTTGGGGTTGAATACTTGTTTGCTATACATTAAAATGCTTTTATCTTTTATAAATTTTAAAATTACCATAATTAGACTCCATTAATTAGAGTACAGTAAAAGCCAAGTTTCTTCTTCAAATTCCCAATGTTAGATTTTATATTTAAATATAAATAGTCATGTATCTATCTACTAGCAACCAAAATGGCCATTAAGGACCTTTTTCCAAACTTAGTAAAGTTTAATCATCTTGTCAACTTTTAAAAATTACAAATACCCTGTCTCAAACTTCCAAAACTAACACAGAAAAAATTATAACGAGTACCTTGCCTGAATGGTTCTCAATTACACAAATATCACAAAAAATATTTTAATGATAGGATCAAGTAATCACCACATTAGATCAAGTAGGAAACAGAGGTTTAAATATCACATTAGGTGTGGAAGCCAGTTATGAAGGTGTTAGCAGAAGAATAAGGTCTTTTGCCAACAGCTTTATAAACAAAAGAATTCAAAAGTAGATATTTCTTTTCTTTTTTTTTTTCTATCTCTCTTTTTTTTGAGAGCAGGAAGAGCTGAAAGTTTCAGTTTCCAATAAAAATAAAGAGAAATAGTTTTTCCATATAAAACAAAACAAAGAGATGCAAGTCAAGTTTCTAAACTGTAACATTCTGTCACAGCCACAGAATGCAGAAAGCACATAAAAGTTATTCTAGGAATTTCGCAGACATGAGCAGAATTTTTGACTTCAGTAGTAATTAGAAACGTCCTAGCTTGTACCCAAGTGCAATCTGGAGCACTTAAGTACCTAGCAGCACACATAGCTGTCTACTCAGGTTAGGTGAGATGGCATGACCCTTTGGCCTCATGTGAAATGATATGGACTTTATATGAGGAGGCAAATTCCTGGGCTCAGCAGAACTGTGCAGTGGGATATGAATGAGACTTAATAGGTAGCCCTTGACAGAGCTGTAGATGTTGAACAAATTTAGGGGGTCTCTGGCTGTTAGAAGATACATACAGGCCACCATCTGTCATATTATCGGGAAGCTGAATGTCACCAGTGTTTACAACTCTTCTGAGCTGGCTGGGCAACAAACTACAGGTAAAGAGATAAAGAAAATGAGAAATCCCTCATTGACTCTGATCTGTGTTAGGAATGAATACATAGTTGGCCATGAGCCACACAGGCAGCAGCCTCTGGCATGATTCATGCTAATAAACCAATATATTGCTGCTATATAGATATAGATATAGATATAGATATAGATATAGATATAGATATAGATATAGATATAGATATAGATAGATAGATAGAGATAGATATAGATAGATATAGATAGATAGATAGATAGATAGATAGATAGATAGATATCTTTTATTATTTGCAAGCCTTAAAATATTTTATTTAACCAATTTTGTCTTCTAAGGGCTGTTTCTTTCTATAGTCAAACTCAATGGAAAGTACAGTGCTCTCATCCATCTCTCCCTTGTGATACACCATTGTGTTTGCTTTTTTTAACCCTTAGTTTTCAAAAAAATAATAATACCTTCTTTAAGTCTGATTTGAGACGTTTGTAGTCATTCTGGGCTTGGAAAGGTATCCCTATTATGGAGGACATTGGAACATAGAGCTGTGAGTTAATATTTGACCTCAATGGTGACCTTATATTTCAGTCATCCAAGTCACAAGGTCCCCTCTCAACACAGCAGTAAGTAGGTGATCAATACACCATGAGTTTTAGTTATCTAGATCATTCTAAATGTGACAATTAGTATCAAGTAGATGGGGGTGTGTTCTACCTTAGTAGGGAAGAGTGGTCAGAGCTTGAGGACTGAGTTAGTCCTGCTTATTCCTCCTTCTGAGATAGTTTTCTCAGCTTAGAGCCCATTGAGGTTAACATGCACACAAGTATAAGTGGAATTACTAACCAATCACATAAGGTCATGTCCTTTCTGCCTTCCTAACCACCACCAGAGTGTGCTGTTCATAAACTATTCTGTTGACTCTAAGGAGGAGCTAGTTGCCTTAACTTTTAATCCTTGGGAATAATTTCTTCAAATAGAATTTTGATTTTTCACTTTCTTCTGAGATTTTCTCAGCCTGATTGACAGGATGGCTTAGGCTTTGGTGAATCTCTTTAGAGCTTTAAAATCATGGATAAACTAGTTATTGCTTGGCAAATTCCCAACAGCTGCTTCCTTAGTCTTTAAAGGGTGGCAGTAGTTGAAGAAATGAGAAGATGGCCCCGACACCCTCTCAATCTCTCTTTGTTTCTCAAATCCTCTGGATTTCTGAAGCCATATATTCATAATCCCCAGAGGTACAGTTGAAAGTGGACTTGTGTTTTATTGGTGAGAACTTTCATGTCTCTTTCCCTTCTTTTCATATCCAGATTACGGTCTTAGTGGTGTGACTATGAGCATTTATGTGCTCACAGCACAGAGAACCATTGGTCTGACTTTCAAGGCATCTTGATTTCTCTAAAAAAAAAGAGAAACTTTTGTGAGGAAAGAGGCAAATGTATGAGTTAATGAAATTCATAGGTCTCTAACCTACCTTCCTTTGCAGCAACAGCCTGTGTCCTATTATAGGGGCTACCAGGTAAAGAAGGCTACCCATCAAATCAAGGTCCTACACTGGGGGGGGGGTGTGAGGGAAAGGAGCAGGCAGAAGCCCTTTGTAGCAGCTCTCGGCATCAGCCTCTGCCAACGCCTGGTGAGCTCAGGTTATAGGATGCCCTCTCCTCCATCCTGTAGCCAGTCTTTATGTGAGCCCTGATTTTGTTAGCAAGGCCTAGGTATGCACATTCTGAAGAAAATATCCCCAAATCTATTTCTCTGTCACTCATAAAAGAAAGAACATTTGCAAAAAAAAAAAGATGTCACTTGCTTCTGGGGACTGGAAAATTTCATTTCTTGGCTTGAAGCTGATGATCACAAAAGAATAGTGTGGAGGAACTAACCCCATAGTCCATCAGCTGGGGATCAGATGCCTATTAGTATTCTATGGGATACCAGTTATCACATCTGGCTCATGTCTACATTAACATTTCTTGCAAACTTATTAGCCTAGGTCATGGCCCTGTCCCATCTTTTACTATTATTTATGTGGTTAATTTTCAAATCATAAAACCTTCATTTTTTACAAGAAAATCTGTATGACTAAATCAAGACTTAAATGGTGTCTTCTGTTATTTTGCTATCACTTTCTGTATCCTCTACTAAAACCATGAGAAAGTGCTTTTTTTTTTTTACTAACTTTATCACTGAAATGTTTTCATTGCACCTGAGAACTCACTGTTCATGTAGCAAGTGAAGACAAACTGCAGTCTATGTGTTTTTAATCAGTTTTTTGTTCTAGAATCTCTACCTACTCACTCACAGTTCTCCCTGCTGCAATGAAATTGTTTTTAGCACATTCCATGATGCCATCTTAGAAGTGAACTTAGAAAACTTACAGTGCTTAAATGTTGTACAGGAAAATTCTCCATTCCCTACCCCTTACCCCCCATACTGGCTGGAGCAGGACAGAATGGGAAAGCACCTTAGCTAAGTCTCTAAAAGCGATAACGCTGATACAAGCTTTCATTGGCTTTCATATACACTGACAGATTCCTTCTTGGAGCTTCTCTCAAGTTCATGACCCACCCATGACTGCTGCTCACCAGTTTCTTCCATTCCCAGACTGTCATGTTCAGTTACATCTTATTCTCAGCCTAGGTAGTGATGCTCAGTGTTCAAATATAGAAGTCTCTCATGCCCTATTGAGTGGTGGGAACAGAGAATACCCTTCCAGTTCTCCCCAAAGTCTACAAGGTCATTATTCTCATCTGAGAAGGCATACAAGGACTGTACGGTCTCCTGCTCTCCTTACTATCCCAAGCTTCTTGCAGAGACTTGTCAAGAAAGTAATGCTCTTCATCAGCCCTAAGCCCTGTTTAGTCTTCTTGGGGATGAAGAATAAGGCAATCAGTTAGTCAGGCAGGCAAATAAAGATGTTTGGATAGTTTCCTTGATTCTATTGGATATGGGAGAAGGAAGGAGAGAAGAAAAGTAGGAAGAGGGTGAGAAAGAAAAGGAGAATAATTCAGAAAGCAGATAGGCAGAAGTGGAGGGGTAAGATATATCCCTGATTTGCATAAAGGATGTCACATTGTGAATGATGGCCTTTTGATCTTGTCTATTTCTTTTGCCTTTAGCACTGAGCATCTGCCAAAGAAATGGACACCTTTTGAGAAAGGAAGAACAGGGAAGGAGTTTGAGTTTGTCATTGGAGTGCTTTCCTCTTACACCTCATATATCAGCAGCATCCTAATTCACATCCATTAAGACCTTTTCCATATATACCTAATTTTTAATCTATAATATTTAAAGATTAATAATAACCTGTTAGAGATTGTCAAGCATACAGGAAAGGCATAGGTTAGAATTGAAGAAGAATAAATCGCCTTAGGCTGTGTAAACATTAGCAGGTCAGTCTGTCTCACTGATGGTACTTTCTTTACAGTGTACATTATGGGAAGTCGTCCATTAAAGTTGTACAACTTCAATATCACTATCTTAATCCTGCTTAGTGTGTCGGGACCTAATAATTACCATGCTTGGCTTATTTGTGTTTTGTGTGTCATTAAAAATATTAAGCTGTTTAATTCAAATGTCTGTTTTAGAATTTCTGCACTGAGCTCTCATTTCTAATATTGAGGTTGATTGCTATTGCTGAGGCATTGGAAAAATGTACAGGAAATGGCTTTTCTTTTCATGTTATATGTGTGTATATACGCTTATCAATTAAAGAGAAATTTCTGGAAGGAAATAAAATTTCTTCCTATGATATGTGTCATACACTTTGGTCAAATCATTTTTTTTGGTAGCAAAGACACTTTACCAAAAAACAAAGCATTAATTGAAAAAGACTGGAGTGCATTGTCAGAGGGAGCAATCACACCACAGAAAGCCCACTGAATCAAGTAACCAAGACTCACAAAGACCAAACCGCCAACAAGGGATCTTGCATGGGACTGACCTAGGCCCACTGCACAGGTTGCAGCTGGGTAAGTATGTCTTTTACGGCATGACTAACAGTGAGATCTGGGGCTGTCTCTGACTCCGTTGCCTGCTTTTGGCACCCTTGTCTCCTTGGGTTGCCTCCTCCAGCCTGAATAGGAAATGAGGTGCCTACTCATACTGCAACTTGATATGCCATGGCAGGGTGATGATATTCATGGGAGGCCTACCCTTTTCTGAAGAAAAAAGAAGGAGTGAGTAGGGGCTATGGGAAGAAAGGGGTTTGGGGAGGGACTGAATGGAGGGGAAGGAGGGGAAACTGTTTTGGAGATATAAAGGAGAGGGGAAGGGATAAAGGGAAGGAGAAAGGGAGGGAGGGAGAAAAGGAGGGAGGAAGAGAGACAGAAAGAAAGAAAGAAAGAAAGAAAGAAAGAAAGAAAGAAAGAAAGAAAGAAAGAAAGAAAGAAAGAAAGAAAGAAAGAAAGAAAGAAAGAAAGGAGGGAGGAAGGAAGGAAGGAAGGAAGGAAGGAAGGAAGGAAAGAAAGAAAGAAAGAAAGAAAGAAAGAAAGAAAGAAAGAAAGAAAGAAAGAAAGAAAGAAAGAGGAAGAAAGAAAGAAGGAAGGAAGGAAAGAAGGAAGGAAAGAAAGGAAAGAAGGAAGGAAAGAAAGGAAGAAGGAAAGAATTGTAATTCACTGCATTAGAGTAGTGGCCAAATGAGGGAAGTTACTCGAGAACCATTTGTGACATTTTACATCAGAAAAGCAACAGGATAGATGTAGAAAGAGCATTGCCACAACACTAATGTAACCATATTTTAACTGATAGGAGATTGTGTAAATATGGTATATTTAAATAAAGGCTGTGTATAAAGTGATGGTTTTTTTGTTAGCGGCTGAAGAACTGTCTCTCACATGTTATGAACTGTCTATCTCACGTTAGATAGTGTCTAATGTTGATCTATGAAACAGAATTATACGCATATTATTATTCAGGAAGATTAAACTGGTCCTTAAAAACAAACACTCAGGAGTGGAAATAAATTTCATACAATGTGTATGTGGTGGACTGTTCCACCATTACATGAGCTGAGCAGTAATGGTATCCTATACTAATGTGGTAGAAACTGGTGATCTCATGATTCTTTCCATATGGCTTGTCCCTTGGGCTCAGGCAATGTCAGTCATTGCTTTGGAGCTACATAGGATGTTCAGGTAGAAGATACCCACTGAGCCGGGCATGAGCCATCAGCTGACTGCACTTACAACAGCTGCCAAGGCACAATGGTCTCAAAACAAGAACCTCAGCAGAAACCAAGAACACATCCAAATGCTTGAAAAAGGTAGCAATAAAGCTATAAAAATGATTCTATATCTAGCTACATTCTTTAAGTGCAGTACTTATCTATAATTTAAATCCAAGCACTACCTGAATTTAAATCTTTGCCTCTCATGCTGGGGAATCAATAGATAGTATCTAATGTTGATCTATGAAACAGAATTATACGCATATTACTATTCAGGAAGATTAAACTAGTCCTTAAAAATAAACACTCAGGAGTGGAAATAAATTTCATACAATTAAGTAGGATAAGAAAATTTATACACTGAAGGTGGACCAAAGACATTAGGAAATATCTAACTGGGAGTTTAATACACGATATAACTTTTACAAAGAACACACTTCAGTCAGAGATAAATATTTTATTGTGCTTTTAGAACTCTTATCTGCATCTCTTACTGATACTTCCTGGTAAAAATCTCAAATTTCTTTTTGAAATGATAATGATTCAACAGGCATTTCAAACAGCTGCTCAGCAGTTGGTAAAGGTACAAACACACGGCTTCAGGTGCCAACCTTCTTACCAAGCTAAAGAGAACTTAACCTGGTTTTCTGCACAGAAAACTTTTAGCTTAATAGGAGTCCTAACCCGAAGTCATGTTTGAAGAGAGAGAAGTCTAGATTCAGTCCTTGCAATCCTACTCTTTGTTCTTGGTTTTGTTTTTCTACTTTCCTTGATAGCATCCAAGGAAATGGTTAACCTGGCTCTTTAGCTTTCAGAAACTGCAATGAGTCCATAACCCACAGTCCTCCATGCTCCATTCTGAAAACCACGAGTCATTTGACCAATCATATTGAAATCACCAGGGATCAAAACAGAACTCTTTCCTAATGAAAGCATGTCAGCAAGTGTAAATCTATAAGCAGCCATCACATGGGTCCTCATGGATCAGTAATGAGGCTGCCTGAGGTATTGACCGTATAGAAACATTCCTTCCCTGATCCATACCCTTAAAAGGCTGTTGAAAGTTCTCAGAGCTCAGTCTGAAACTCAGAACTGAATGAAGACTATTGATCAAAAGTTTGCTGAGAGAATGGGGATGTATGCCTGATCCCCAGAAAAAGGCCCATACCTGGAACCCCAACTCTGAAGCTACAAATACAGAAGAAGATTCTTGCTGCATTCTGGCCCAACAGTCTAGCCTAATTGATGACTTCAAGCCAATGAGAGATGCTGTCTCAAAGAAGGTAGACCACATTTGTGAGATGACAATTAAGGTTTTCCTTGGGCCTACATGCACACACACACACACACACATACACACACACACACACACAAATATAAAGAAATAATAAATCACTGTTTAGAGCTTCTTGCATATAATAGTATGTTGATTTTTCCATCATTATATATTCTCATACTTAGACAAAACTAACATGTTTCCTAAATATTAATATGATTTTAAAAAGTACATTCTCATTTTTTGAACAATATTATAGTTATAGAAAAAAATTAAGAAGGAAGTGCGAAGAGTTCTCATCTACTCTATGCCTACTTTGCTGCTATTTGTAACTATTATGACCATGATTTTATCATATTTCATTAGAGTTAATAAATATTAAGTGTCTTAGTGTTAACTAGAGTTCATAGTCTACTCTTATCTGATTATTTTTACATCTGTGTATTTATTTTCTTTAGTTTTTGTTTTCTCCTTTTGCTGGTCCAAGGTTCCATCTGGGGTATAGCATTGCATTTAGTTCTAATATTTCATTAACCTCTGAAATGTTCCCAGACCTGCCTTGTGTCTGATGGCCTTGACAGTTGCAACGAATGCTACTAAGGATTTCTGGGTTAGAATTAGTCTGATAATATATTCGACTTGTAATGAGATTTGGACTGTGACCTCTGGGGACAGCTGTCATGGAGATAAGCCTCCCTCCCGTCCCATGGCATCATGGTCATATGCTATCAAGGGGACATCACTAATGACACTGATCTTGCTCACTTGCCTGAGGGCATATTTATAAAATTTCTGCACTGTGAAGTTCAACAATTTTACCTTCTCCATAATGTACTCATTGAAAGGAAATCTTGTTCACAGTCAGGATCTAATAAAGTAGAAAATGCCTTTCCCTTCCTTTGAGGGTAGAATAGCTCTGTGAATTCCATGCTAGAGTCTGATATTTTCTCCCTGTTTGCTTATTAATCCAATCATTTATATACACATTTGAATGACTATAGTTATATATTTTATGCTTTGTGTTATAAGCCAATATTTAATCTAGTATAAATATTTTCAGTTGAATTATTTAAGCTTTGGCTATCAAAACCCTTTCAGTTAGTTCTTCTGCTACTCTGATGTGTTTCTATGTACCCAGACTTTGTTTTATTAATCAGCATGAAATGTTCAGATATTTTTATACCACTTATAAAGAATATATATATATATGTGTGTATATATATATAGTGTATATGTGTATGTGTGTAAAATTTGTGTTTTAGACAAGGTTTGTCTATGTAAGCTGTGCTAGAACTCACTGAGATCCACCTGGATTTGCCTCCTAAGTGCTGAGATTAAAAGTGCGTGCCTCCACGTCAGGCTTATAAAGACATCTTAAAATGTACACTTTAGTGATATTTTTAAAATTGCAACTATATTGCATGAACATTACATAAAATTCCAGAAGTTTTCTATTATTCCCAAAAGAAATTTCATACCAATTAATATCTAACCTAATTCCCTTCTCTCCCTAGTAAAAATCATTTATCTACTTTATATCTTTATATTTCCATATTTTAGATACTTCATAAAAGTTTTCTTCTTGCATCTAACTTTTCTTTGTCTTATTATTAATTTTTTTTTACTTTTTAATCCTTTTTTACAATCCAGACTTCATCTCACTCCCAGTGTGCCCCACAACCTCTCCCAATCCCCTATCTCCAAGAGGATGTTCCCACCCCAACCCCCACCCCACAGACCTCCTCACTCCCTGGGGCCTCAAGTCTCTCGAGGGTTAGACGCCTCTTCTCTCACAGAGACCACACCAGGCAGTCCTCCGCTGTATATGTGTCAGGGGGCCTCATATCAGCTGGTGTATGCTGCCTGATTGGTGGCTCAATGTCTGAGATCTTGTGAACAGGTCATTCTAAACTCAAGTCTATAGCACATGTGAGCACACTAGCATTATTAAAACCACTTGCAGATCCAGAATGCAAGCACTTTATGAATCCTTATAAAACCCCATGTGTGTATGTTGTGCAATTGTACTGAAGTACAGTTAGAAAAGAGTTGTAAAATGACTATTTTTCTTGCGATAATCGCTAAACTAAGGCAGATCTTTCTATACTTCAAAGTAATTTGAGAAAGCATTGATTAAGCCTTTTTGTTTGTTATCACTCATTACTGACATAGGTATGACATGATTCTAGGCTATTTAATAGGAACTTCTCCCCCTCCCCTCCTTCTACTCATCATTGTCCTTGATACTTCTAGCCTGTCTCACTTATGGGCCATGTTGAATGTCAATTTGCATCTTGACATAGTGAGCATCCCGGGCCCTGCTCTTGCTCTCTACCACGTTTTTCTCCACAAAGCACCACTTCATAAATGATCATATTATGTTAAAATGAACTCTGTTAAGCCATTACCAAAGAGAGGCAACACTTTTACAAGACGGATGGAATCTATGTCTAAGCAGTAAAATCCCTGAGATTTCACTTCACACCAGTCAGAAAGGCTAAGGTTAAAAACTCAGGAGAGAACCTTAGATTTCTGGTGGTGCAAACCTCCAGGGGTCTGCCTGCACTCAGGAACTGAGCACTTAGGCGGCTTTTGTCTGCCAGCCTGCCTGGATCGGGGCCAGTGTCCTGCCCAGGAAGCTGTGGAAGGAGAGAAGCCCTGCAGCCATATTTGCTGTCTGCAGGGACACAAAAGGTTCACTAGGTACCGTATCACCCTGAGCTTTAGATTTCTGGTGGTGCAAACCACCAGGGGTCTGCCTGAACTCAGGAACTGAGCACATAGGCGGTTCATCTGCAAGCTAGTCCATCGCAGGACCTGTGTCCTATGTGAGAATCAACAGAGGGAGTGACCCCCACCACAACTTCTTCCTTCCATAATAGAGCAGACAGAGAACACCTGGTAGACCTTGACAACCTAAGTATAGCATTGCTTGAGGCAAGATTGAGAAGAGCTCCAAAGAGGAAGCCAGCATATCAGTAATCTGTGCCAGAAGAAACCCAGTCATCCAGTGTTGCAGAAATAACCTTAAAGATCCACAGTAGATTGAAGCACCAGCCAGTGACAATAAGACCATCTAACTCCTGGGAGAACCAGATGGCTAAAGGCAAACGTAGGAACATTACTAACAGAAACCAAGGCATTATGGCAGCATCTGAACCCAATTCTCCAACATTAGCAAGTCCTGGATACCCCAACACACCAGAAAAACAAGATTTGGATTTAAAATCACTGGTCATAATGCTAGTACAGGAACACATGAAGGACATACTTAAAGAAATTCAGGAGAAAATGGATCAAAAATTAGAAGCCCTTACAAGGGAAATACAAAAATCACTGAAAGAAATTCAAGAGAATACAAAGGTCAATAAGGAGGAAACGCAAAAATCACTTAAAGAAATACAGGAGAACCTTGATCAACAGGCAGAAGTCATGAAAGAGGAGACACAAAAATCGCTTAAAGAATTAGAGGAAAACACAAACAAGCAAATGACAGAACTGAGCAAAAATTTCCAGGATCTAAAAACAGAAGTAGAAACAACTAAGAAAGCACAAAGGGAGACAACTTTGGAGATAGAAAACCTTGGGACCATAGATGAAAATATCAACAACAGAATACAAGAGATAGAAGAAAGAATCTCAGATGCCGAAGATACCATAGAAACCATGGACTCAACAGTTAAAGAAAATGCAAAATGCAAAAAGCTTGTAACCCAAAATATCCAGGAAATCCAGGACACAATGAGAAAGCCAAATCTAAGGATCATAGGTATTGATGAGAGTGAAGATTTACAACTTAAAGGGCCAGCAAATATCCTCAATAAAATTATGGAAGAAAACTTCCCTAACCTAAAGAGAGAGATGCCCATGAATATACAAGAAGCCTACAGAACTCCAAACAGACTGGACCAGAACAGAAATACCTCACGGTCACATAATAATCAAAACCCCAAATGTACTAAACAAAGAAAGAATACTTAGGGCAGTAAGAGAAAAAGGGCAAGTAACATATAAAGGAAGACCTATCAGAATTACACCAGATTTCTCACCAGAGACCATGAAAGCTAGAAAATCCTGGGCGGAGCTCATGCAGACTCTAAGAGAACACAAATGCCAGCCAAGACTACTATACCCAGCGAAACTCTCAATTACTATAGATGGAGAAACCAAGATATTCCATGACAAAACCAAATTTACACACTATCTTTCTACAAACCCAGCCCTACAAAGGATAATAGGGGGAAAGCACCAATACAACGAGGGAAACTATACCCTGGCAAGAGCAGGATATTAAGCTTCTTTCATCAAACCCAAAGAGGATATCCACACACATATAAAATTAAAATCAAAAATGTTAGGAAGCAATAACCACTACTCCTTGATATCTCTTAGCATCAATGGGCTCAATTCCCCAATAAAAAGACATAGACTAACAGACTGGATACGTAAACAGGACCCTACATTTTGCTGCTTACAGGAAACACACCTCAATGTCAAAGACAAACACTACCTTAGAGTAAAAGTCTGGAAGACAATTCTACAAGCAAATGGTCCCAGGAAAGAAGCCGGAGTCGCCATTCTAATTTCAGATAAAATTGACTTTCAACCTAATGTTATCAAAAGAGACATGGAAGGTCACTACTTGCTGGTCAAAGGAATAATCCAACAAGAAGAACTCTCAATCCTGAACATCTATGCCCCAAATACAAGGGCGCCCTCATTCATAAAAGAAACTTTACTAAAGCTCAAAGTACACATTGCACCTAACACAATAATTGTGGGTGACTTCAACACTCCACTTTCACCAATGGACCGATCAGGAAAACAGAAACTAAACAGGGAAACAATGAAACTAATTGAAGCTTTGAACCAATAGGAGTTAACAGATATATATATATAGAACTTTTTATCCCAAAGCAAAAGAATATACCTTTATCTCAGCACCTCATGGTACCTTCTCCAAAACAGATCATACAGTTGGTCACAAGACAGACCTCAACAAATATAAGAATATTGAAATAATTCCATGCCTCCTATCAGATCACTATGGAGTAAAAGTGGTATTTAGTAACAGTAAAAACAACAGAAAGCCCACATACACATGGAAACTGAGTAATACACTACTCAATGATACCTTGGTCAAGGAAGAAATAAAGAAAGAAATCAAAGATTTCTTAGAATTTAATGAAAATGAAGGCACAACATACACAAATCTATGGGACACAATGAAAGCAGTGCTAAGAGGAAAACTCATTGCTTTGAGTGCCTTCAAAAAGAAATTCGAGAGAGCTTACACTAGAAGATTAACGGAACAACTGAAAACCCTGGAACAAGAAGTAGCTAATTCACCCAGGAGGAGGAGAAGACAGGAAGTCATCAAACTCAGGGCTGAAATCAATCAAGTAGAAACCAAGAGAACCATACAAAGAATCAACAAGACCAAAAGCTGGTTCTTTGAAAAAATCAACAAGATAGATAAACCCTTGCCAGACTAACCAAAGGGCACAGAGAAAGTATCCAAATTAACAAAATTAGAAATGAAAACGAAGATATCACAACAGAAAACGAGGAAATTCAAAAAATCGTCAGATCCTACTACAAAAATCTGTACTCAACTGGAGAATCTGGAGGAAATGGACATTTTCTTAGACAGATACCAATTACCAAAATTAAACCAGGATCAAATAGACCACCTAAACAGACCCATAACCCCTAAAGAAATAGAAGGGGTCATAGATAGGCTTCCAACCAAAAAAAGCACAGGACCAGATGGTTTCAGTGCAGAATTCTATCAGACCTTCAAAGAAGACTTAACACCAATACTCTTCAAACTATTCCACAAAATAGAAACAGAAGGAACACTACCCAACTCCTTCTTCGAAACCACTATTACGCTGATACCAAAACCACACAAAGATCCAACTATGAAAGAGAATTTCAGGCCAATTTCCCTTATGAATATCGATGCAAAAATACTAAATAAAATTCTTGCCCACCGAATCCAAAAACACATCAAAACAATCATCCACCATGATCTAGTAGGCTTCATCCCAGGGATGCAGGGATGGTTCAATATAAGGAAATCTATCAATGCTATCCACTACATAAACAAACTCAAAGAAAAAAACCACATGATCATTTCATTAGATGCTGAAAAAGCATTTGACAAAATTCAGCATCCTTTCATGCTAAAAGTCTTGGAAAGGACAGGAATTCAAGGCCCATATCTAAACATTGTAAAAGCAATATACAGCAAACCGGTAGCCAACATCAAACTAAATGGAGAGAAACTTGAAGCAATCCCACTAAAATCAGGAACTAGACAGAAGGCTGCCCCCTCTCTCCATATCTTTTCAATATAGTTCTTAAAGTCCTAGTTAGAGCAATTAGACAACAGAAGGAAGTCAAAGGGATACAAATTGGAAAGGAAGAAGTCAAATTATCACTATTTGCAGATGATATGATCGTATACTTAAGTGACCCTAAAAACTCTACTAGAGAACTCCTACAGCTGATAAACAACTTCAGCAAAATGGCTGGCTACAAAATCAACGCAAGCAAATCAGTAACCTTTATATATTCAAAGGATAAGCAGACTGAGAAAGAAATTAAGGAAATGACCCCCTTCACAATAGCTACAAACAGCATAAAGTATCTTGGGGTGATTCTAACCAAACAAGTGAAAGACCTATATGACAAGAACTTCAGATCTCTGAAGAAGGAAATCGAAGAAGATCTCAGAAAATGGAAAAACCTTCCATGCTCGTGGATTGGCAGGATTAATATAGTTAAAATGGCCATCTTGCCAAAGGCAATCTACAGATTCAATGCTATTCCCATAAAAATCCCAACCCAGTTCTTCATAGAGCTAGAAAGAGCAATTCTCAAACTCATCTGGAATAACAAAAAATCCAGGATAGCTAAAACTATTCTCAACAGTAATAGAACTTCAGGGGGATTCAATATCCCGGACTTTAAACTCTACTACAGAGCAACAGTGATAAAAACTGCATGGTATTGGTACAATATCAGGCAAGCGGATCAATGGAATAGGATTGAAGACCCAGAAATGAACCCACACACCTATGGTCACTGGGTCTTCGACAAAGGGGCTGAAAGCATCCAGTGGAAAAAAAGAGTCTTTTCAACAAATGGTGCTGGTTCAATTGGAGGTCAGCATGCAGACGAATGTGCATCGATCCATTCTTATCTCCTTGTACCAAGCTCAACTCCAAATGGATCAAGGACCTCCACATAAAACCTGACACACTGAAACTAACTGAAAAAAAAAAAAACTGGGGAAGACCCTGGAGGACATGGGCACAGGGGAAAAGTTCCTGAATAGAACACCAATAGCTTATGCTCTAAGATCAATAATAGACAAATGGGACCTCATAAAACTACAAAGTTTCTGTAAGGCAAAGGACACCGCCAAAAGGACAAAACGTCAACCAACAGACTGGGAAAGGATCTTCACCAACCCTAAATCAGACAGAGGGCTAATATCTAATATATACAAAGAACTCAAGAAAGTAGAACCCAGAGATCCAAATAACCCCATTAAAAAGTGGGGTACGGAGCTAAACAAAGAATTTTCACATGAAGAACTTCGGAGAGCTGAGAAACACCCTAAGAAATGTTCAACATCATTAATCATTAGGGAAATGCAAATCAAAACAACCCTGAGATTTCACCTCACACCAGTCAGAATGGCTAAGGTCAAAAACTCAGGAGACAGCAGGTGTTGGCGAGGATGTGGAGAAAGAGGAACACTCCTCCACTGCTGGTGGGATTGCAAGATGGTGCAACCACTTAGTCTGGCAGTTCCTCAGAAAGCTGGGCATGTCACTTCCTGAGGACCCTGTTATAACACTACTGGGTATATATCCAGAGGATTCTTCAGCATGCAATAAGGACACATGCTCCACTATGTTCATAGCAGCCCTATTTGTAGTAGCCAGAAGCTGGAAAGAACCTAGATGTCCTTCAACGGAGGAATGGATACAAAAAATGTGGTATATTTACACAATGGAGTACTATTCAGCCATTAGAAACAATGAATTCATGAAATTCTTAGACAAATGGATGGAGCTGGAGAACATCATACTAAGTGAGGTAACCCAGTCTCAAAAGATCAATCATGGTAGGCACTCACTGATAAGTGGATATTAGCCTAGAAACTTTGAATACCCAGGACATAATCCACAAATTAAATGATGTCCATTAAGAATGGAGGAGTGGCCCCTGGTTCTGGAAAGACTCAGTGCAAGAGTATAGGGGAATTCCAGAACAGGGAAGTGGGAAGGGGTTGATGGAAGAATAGGGGGATGGAAGAGGGCTTATGGGACTTGCAGGGAGTGGGGACCCAGAAAAGGGGAAATCATTTGTAATGCAAATAAATAAAATAAATATAAATAAAAAAAACTCAGGAGACAGCAAGTGTTGGTGAGGATGTGGAGAAAGGGGAACATTCATTCACTGCTGGTGGGATTGTAAGATGGTATAACCACTATGGAATTCAGTCTGGTGGTTCCTAAGAAAACTGAACATGACACTTTCTGAGGACCCTGCTATACCTTTCCTGGCCATACACCTAGAGGATTCCCCAGCATGTAATAAGGACACATGCTCCACTATGTTATAGCAGCCTTATTTATAATAGCCAGAAGCTGGAAAGAACCAAGATATCCCTCAGTGGAGGAATGAATACAGAAAATGTGGTATATATACACAATGGAGTACTATTCAGCAATTAAAAACAATGAATTCATGAATTTTTTAGGCGAATGGATGGAACTGGAAAATATTATCCTAAGCGAGGTAACGCAATCACAAAAGAATACACATGGAATGCAATTATTGATAAGTGGATATTAATTAGCCCTGAAGCTCTGAATACTGAAGATACAATTAGCATATCAAATCATTCCCATGAAGAAGGAAGAAGAGGGCCCTAATTCTGGAAAGGCTTGATCCAGCATTGTAGGGGCATATCAGGACAGAGAAAAGGGAGGGGGGAAGATAGGAGAATTGATGGAAAGAAGAGGACTTATGGGACATATGGGGGGGGACTGGGAAACGAGAAAACTTTTAGAATGTAAACAAAGAATATAGAAAATAAATAAAAACACACACACACACAAAAGCAGTAAAATCACAGAAACTACTTACCATTGATTCAGCAGCCAACCGCCTCATCTTTAAATATTCCCAAAGCATCATCGTGTCCCACTCACCCAACTTCTTACACCTACCAGTTTCTATGCTGACATATTTTATTTTCGGACTACTTAGAAATGGAGAACTTGGGGTTCTTTATTACCCCCGCCCCGCCAATATATCATTAGTCTGAAGTCTTGGTACCTGTCCTAAGGAACAAGACTGTTTGCTTTTGTATTTCAGCCTGTTACTCCTCCCTAGAAAGCTTTCTGCAAGCCCACATTATTCCTCTCACATTTTAACCTGTGTAGGCTTTTGGCTGCTGTCACAACTTTTCCCTTTTTTTTTTTTTTTTTTAGTAACTCTTGCTCATAATGACCAACTTAGGCTCATAATCATTCAATTTCCCTCTCTGCTTGCTTATCTCTGGGTAATATAAATCAGATAATTACATTATATAGTTGCATAATTTTCCCCCAAGCAAATCAATGAATTTCTTGCAAAGACAATGTCCCTCACAATACAGATTTTTATGCACCAAAATATGATACCATGCAGATCTATCTAGGCCTTGATGAACCAGGGCTACAGAGTAGTTCTATCAAGACTGAATCTAAATAGTGGCCCATACAGACCATATTGACTAAATTTTACATCATAAAGCCACGAGGAATAATTCTATGGAAAATAAAAAATGATTTTTGTCTACTCTACCCCTCTTAAGACATTTAGTTTTTCATATTGCTTCATGAAGCAGAAACAGTTGCCTTTGGGTCTCCTTAGAAATGACTTTGTACCAAGTGAATATTTTCAGAGCATCTGTGCATTGCTATTGATTCTAGCTGTTCTGATCCTTTGACATCCAACCTGCTTCTACATCAATTTGAACAACACTCTGCCATTTGAGACACACAGTAAAGAAAAGGTAAGAGGAGTAGGCATGTATGCATATGTGACTACATATTCCCCACAGGGTGCACGGGTCAGCCTAATTCAAAATGCCAGAGCCATCAAGGGTGAGAAAAAAACTAACCTACGGTTATACTAGTCCTTCTTATCCTCTCAGTTGAGGTTCCCATTGCTGTGAAGAGATACCATGATCACGGCATCTTTTATAAAGAAAAATATTTAATTGGGGCTGGGTTACTGGTTCGGAGGTTTAGTCTATTATTATCATGGTAGAAAGGACAGGAGCATCCAGTCAGGCATAGTGCAGTTGGAGATGAGAGGTCTAAATCTTGTTCCAAAGGCAAAGAGGAGAAGACTCCTGTCTTCCAGGCAGCTAGGAGGAGGGTCTCAAAGCCCACCCCCAACGTGATAGATATACTTCATTCAACAAGGCCACGCCTTCTAATAATCCCACTCCCTGGGTCAAGCATATTCTAAACACCACACTGGTGTTTAGAATATGAAGATAATTAAACAACCTCAAACATGGAGTTACCACCTCTCAGCTCTGTGTCCTCATTTTCTAGCTCCAACTTCTTGTCCCACATTAATGTAAGGGATTCTTGTTGGCAAGATGAAAAACTGAGCAGAGAGAGATGAAAAAGTCCCATTTCAAATCCATTCCTTACAGGCTAATAAAGGCCAGTTAGACACTCAAGGGCTTGAAATAGGCAAGCTTGAACACACAGAGGGGAGGACTTTAGGATGGGTACTGGAAACATGACGAGGGTGGTAAGCTTTGTCTCCCTGCAGCTCTCCATGACCCCAATTTCCTTTAATCATGCTGATTCCCGATCCTGATATCTCACGTTCTCAGTAGGTCCCACCAGGATCATTGCCCTGGCAGAGACTGTCCTTCAAAGGAACACTAATTTATTTCTAGATAATACTTATGGAGACCATGCCCCCTTGTGAAAAAAAGGGGCAGAATATGAGAATAGAACACTTCTGCAAATTTAAGTATTTCACACTAACACAACAAAACTTGAAATTGAGACTCTCAGTTCTTTCTCATAGGTGAAGTATCTGGAACTCACGACAGAGCTAACTAACTGTTGGGTACCAACAGCAAGCACTCAAGTAGCAAAATGAAATTCACACTCTGTCTTTCAGTAGCACAGCTTCCTGGGTTATTTTACCCTCTGTCTATTAAATGATACATGCATCCAGAAATTCCTTCAGGCCTCACCATTACTAGCCATAATTTCAGACATCCATCTAGTTCATTATGACACATCTTTCAAAATGAGGAGGTCCACCACTGTCCATTAATCAGATCAAGTAGGCATGACATTCTGTCCACCTATGCAGGGTGGTATGCCAAGGAGGATTTTGAAATATGAGCCAAGGAGACAAGTATTGCTAAGACCAAGTGTCAATAAATCTACTCACATTGAGGCATTGTAATCACAAACTGAAGCTTGACTTGTTTTAATGTGTCTAACAGCACAAAGTGCCAATTTCCTACACATTTTTTTGACCCTGAGTCATAGGCTCCTAGACTTCATAAATGCAATGGGTCATCTGCTGTAAAAATCTTACCTGCTATGGCACCATAGATGAGAATATCTCTCTGTGCTAAAAGGGGAATACCAATAAGGCACAGAAGTCTCCAAAAATATCTCCATTATAAATTCTCCACTCTGCGGAGAAAGAGGAACACTCCTCCACTGCTGGTGGGGTTGCAAATTGGTACAACCACTCTGGAAAGCAGTCTGGCGGTTCCTCCGAAAACTGGGCACCTCACTTCCAGAAGATCCTGCTATACCACTCCTGGGCATATACCCAGAGGATTCCCCACCATGTAATAAGGATACATGCTCTACTATGTTCATAGCAGCCCTATTTATAATTGCCAGATGCTGGAAAGAACCCAGGTATCCCTCAACAGAAGAGTGGATACAAAAAATGTGGTATATCTACACAATGGAGTACTATTCAGCCATTAGAAACAATGAATTCATGAAATTCTTAGGCAAATGGATGGAGCTAGAGAACATCATACTAAGTGAGGTAACCCAGACTCAAAAGGTGAATCATGGTATGCACTCACTAATAAGTGGTTATTAACCTAGAAAACTGGAATACCCAAAACATAATCCACACATCAAATGAGATACAAGAAGAAAGCAGGAGTGGTCCCTGGTTCTGGAAAGACTCAGTGAAACAGTATTTGGCAAAACCAGAACGGGGAACTGGGAAGGGGTGGGAGGGAGGACAGGGGAAGAGAAGGGGGCTTACGGGACTTTCGGGGAGTGGGGGGGGGCTAGAAAAGGGGAAATCATTTGAAATGTAAATAAATTATATCAAATAAAAAAAAAGACAAAAAAAAATAAATTCTCCACTCATAAACATACTTTAAATGTTCACATTTTCAAATTTTTATACACATATACATTTTTTCATATACTTTTTACAAGTTTTCTTTAATGTTTCCAAGATGATTATGATTTCCTATTTTATAAGTCAAATTTTTCTAAACTACATGCTTGTATCATAATTGCACACTAATTTCTGCATCAAATGCATCATCCTGCATTCCAGTACAAAGTTTTTCTTCTTTAATATTGGCTTAAGTGGCAGTAATTGAAAATTGGAGTGTGTTAAGATCTACAACTCTTTACCACTACAATGTTTAGCAGTCCTGTAGACGCCATAGTTTCACAAAGAGGCCAGCCCTGAGTGCAGAAATAATTAGCATATTAATCATCGACATTTTAGGTTGAATGACACAGAGGAAATATATCTTCCCTCAAGGTATTTTTCTTTTGAGTACCTGTGGGAATTCATAAAAGCAGGAAATGCAAAGCTTCCTGTGCTGTGGCCACCATGCCTTCTGGCAACAATTTTCAGTAGGAATAGTCACATTCTAGCCAGAAGAATCTTGAAGTTCAAAGAATCATTTGAAAAACAACATCCTATCTACAGCAGAAATTCGACCTTGTAATATTCCTTGCTCAGGGAAAGTCATTCTCCATATAATGGGCCCTCCAATGACAAGATTTTGATTAACTTTTAAGACAGCCTGATGCATAATTAGCAAGTATTGTGTTCATAGACCTTCATTTTTTAAAATTAAAACTATAGACTTATAATAGTTGGGTTCTTTAATTTAGCAAAAGGATGAGCGTCAGTATTCATCACGCATACTCTGCCAGGTCACAGAGGTACAGTGACTGCCACAATATTCGCTACCCATAACCTTCAGAGATGGTACGTTTAGTTTAGGTTTATTCTTCAATAGAATCACACTAAATGAATAGCTTCTTTCAGAGGATAGCTTTGGCATTGAAGATGATCATATTCTCACAGGTATCTGAAATGCGTGACTCTGAAATGTTTCATTAGCCTGATATTAGTGTCTTGACTAGGGCAGGGGCTTTAATTCAGTGGTAGAGCCTTGCCTGTGTGATGTTCTAGGCTCAATCCCCAGTGCTGAGAGATAACTAACTAACTAACTAACTAACTAACTAACTAACTAACTAAAAAGTCTTGACTAAGAACATAGATATCTAATACTGGGGAGGGTGATAAAAATTTAACTTAGCTTCTCAAACCATGCAGAGCCCACTGTTCACCTGCACTGGTATGGTTGTTCTTGGTGGTGGTGATGGTGTTGAGTTGCCACTGCAGAAGTAAACAAGATGCCCTGTTCAGTGTGGATATTCCCAAGCTCCATACTCTGGACTTATCACACACTTTGCTCACATCTTCCACCTACTTCACTCCCTCCGGGATTAATGCTGAAAGACTCAAGAAGGAGGAGGAGGAGGAAGAGGAGGAATAAGAAGAGGAAGATGAAGAGGAAGATATCTGACAAGTTATCCTATTTCCTGTGATTACCTGGTATAAGGCCAAAACCTACAAGAATCCATGTCGAAATAAGAGCAACACAATTGAGTTTTAGAGCTGAGTTACTCTTCAAAGTTATTCTGTTGTCTAGAAAGTCTGGGAACCCTTTATCGCCAGGACTGATCAGTCATTGATGGAATGGTCTTTGGTGTGAATGTGTCCTTGGACATGGTTACTGTCAACAGCTGGGGACAAGGCTCAGTACCCGAGGGTATTGAGAACTGTACATCTGTGGGTAGGGAACCACTGCATCTTCTGTAGCTCCCATGTAACGACATATCTACCTATCTTCCTCCTATGTATTATACTGTACAAGTGATAGAATAGAACAGAGCTCCTATCTACCGTCATGAGTCACAGTGATAAGTCACAGGCATGAATGTAATCTTTCTCTGTCTCTGTCTCTCTCACTCTCTGTCTCTGTCGCTCCATCAGTTTGTGTGTGTGTGTGTGTGTGTACATGTTTAATTCTAATGTTTCATAGCCAATTTGTGTCCTGCAGCATGCCTAGCCATGACTACCCTGCCTTTATTTAAAATTGTCGAGATATATAGGAATAACTGTGAGGATTTTTTGATGGGACATTTCTATCTCCTTAGATGCCCATATTTCCATTGTCTTTAAAGTGACTGACTCTAGAGAATTGCTTTCATTAATGGTGTTGACTTGACTATTCTCCATTTGTGCTTCTCAATGTGGATTCCATGCACAGTAGTACAAAATCATAGGGGAACTTGTCAGAAATGCAAATTCTCAGATCCATTCTGGATTAGTGAGATAAGAAGTTCTGGCCAAGAGACTTAGTGTATTGTGCTTTAGTGGCTCTCCCAGGTGACACTGATGCATGATGTTTGATTCTTTGTGATTTGCTCTCTCACTTAAATTCATACAAAACACCTTTCTTAAAGCCAGAGCTACAGACCAATTGAGTAACATTCTGCTGCTAGGATACCATACTTCTTTTTATATTTCTCCCATGACATGTTATGTTTTATGATATGCAAAGAGATACGTGTTTTCTCACAGACTTTGACCTTCTCCAGGGCAAGCATTAGATATACTTGTTATTTTGTCCTAGTATTGGCACATATAAATAACCAACAAACATATTTCATAAGTAAATACTTATTTAGGACCTATTATTTGTTATGAATTTTTCTAAGGGCTTCCAAAAGCTTCTATCTGACAAGAAAAAAAAACAGATAACTTTTTTAAAAGTACAATAAAGTAATGGAAATGCTATAGGCAAAATAATATTAGTGATTATATACTGTGAGGCTGGCATTCTTCTGAGAGGCTTGTAAGTGTTTATTCATTTAATTCTTTCAGTAATCCTATGAGGCATAATTCTAGGAAGGGAACAAAATCCATCCTAAGGAAAAATTGCTCATTTGGTAAGCCATCATTATTAATGAGACTTTTGTCTGTAAAAGACAAGACAATAGCCTTGTATGGGACAAAGAAGATAAAGCCAAGCTAGCTAAAGTCAAAGACGATAAAATCATCTGGTCTCCTACAAGCTAAGGTTTTTATCATTGAGGTTTTGGTTTTTTTCCCATTTTATTATAAATGAACATGTGAAGGGAGGGAAGAAATTAATCGTATATATGGTAAATTTCTTAAAAATAGATTCAAGTTTTAGCTAAAAAATGAGTCTTTAAGAGGAAAGCTTCAGGTTCTGATACTAGGAATTGGGAGGTTGGTCCAAGAGACTTTTAAATCTTAACACTTGGTAGGTTCTTTCTCTGTCCCTGAAATGAATCAATTCAAGCCAGGTTAGAATATATTAAAGGCAGGTTTATTGGTGAGTTCACTGGCCCCAAGGACTGAAGCCGGAGAAGTTATCATGGGGAGGGGTGGGGGAGGGGAGAGGAAAAAGGGTAGGGTGAAGAGAGACTAGGCAAAACAGGAGGAGGAGTAAGAGGGAGAGAGAGAGAGAGAGAGAGAGAGAGAGAGAGAGAGAGAGAGAGAGAAGCACAAAATGTCTAAATATCTATTATATAGGAAAGAGACTCTGGGGGAAGAGCAGTCCAGGGTCCAGGGCAGGGCTGGAAAGTTCAGGGTTGTGGGCAATGGGAGGCCAAGTAGAAACTGAGGGATCCTGGGAGAACCTGGAGGCCAGGTCTGCTTTGATATGTAAAACATGCACCTCAGTGAAACCAAGCCCAATGCCTACTTTAATGTCCTCTTGTTATGTTCCAAATTCCTGCTTAACATTTTATTTTCATATGGCAGTTCAAGTAGAAATTGGTAGGAGTTCCTTATCTAATCTAAAAGAAAAAAGCAAGTCAGAAAGAAAACAGGATTTTCACTGTCCAAAGCTCAACACCTGCTGAGTGTGTTGTGTTAAGGGGCAAAGTGGGGGAAGGAGGAGGAAGGGAGAGGGTTTTGCTGTTCTTGCTTGCTCAGACTTACACCCCTGTCTTTCTCTTTTTGGGAGAGACAGTGGGAAAGGGATAGACAACTTGAAACATTGACCTGACTGTTTTAGTCTTGATGGTGCATGATTCTCAGTATATTTACATAAATTTCTACTTTTTAAGAAGTTGAGGGAGGCTGGTAGGGAAGAAAATACAAAAAATTAGTTAAATTATGCTTGATGGAAGGTTCGTAATAAAATGAAATATAATAATAATAATAATAATAATAATAATGTATACATAAGCTTCCTTAAAAACAGGATATCAATATTCATAACCCATGGGAGCATTTCTAGAGTTCCTGTTCCCAAACTTACCCTTCAATCCATTCATGACTGGAATTTGAATTACTCACCTTTATTTGAATTCAGCTAGTGTCTTCAACATGGCTGACCTCATCCGAAAGGCTGTATTATCAGGAAAGTGGAAAAATCTATAATATTGGGCCATCTAAATGATTTTGTCATTAGTCTGACATGATTTTTTATAATGCTACATTAACTATGAGCAAGAGAAAAGATTAGGAACAAATTGGAGCTCAAAGTATTAAGTAGATTCCTTTTTAGCATAAGTGAAAAGTACCAGGCACCAATGTCTATCATGATATTTATATCAAAAGACTCATAAGAAATAGAAGACTAGAAATCTGAATCAAAATCCAAGAGTAAATAGGCATTGTGGTCAAGGATGTGGGTCATGTTCTTCATGTCTCCTTCCATGTCCCCTACAGAATATGAATTCATAGTATGTCTCATAAAAGAGACAGAGTACCTTTCCTTTCCTTCTGAGCTTGAGTTTATCCCTATAGCTTGTTTAGTCAATAGTGTGACATGTAGTGTCCATGCCAACTCTGGGTCTGGGCAATGCAAAGCTTCCTTTTGTTCTATTGGTCCTCTTGGCTTCTATTGTATCTTAATGACAAGTTCATGCTCAGGCTATACACACGAGATGCCCTAGCTAGAGCCCCAGGAAGCAGGTGTTTTTGCCAAGCTCTCCGAGATGAGCCAACCTCCAAATGGCGCAGACTCAGATGTGGTGTGAGAAATAAATACTTAACTGTTGAATACCATGGCCATTTGTATAATTCCACACCATTTCCATGGCCATGGTTGTGTAATCCAAATGAGTATCTATTCTTCATTCAAAGATGACCTCAGATGCAAACTCCTCGGCTGTCCTATGATAATAACTTAGTTTCACCTTGAAATGTACCTCAAATAGGAAACTAGAAATAAGGAGACCAGAAAAAAAAAGCTAGAGAAATAAATGACTCCTTGAATTAGCTTTCATTTCTAAGATAAAAACAGGATTCGGTCCTCTTTGACACTTGGGGACTCCAGCTTGACACTTTTAATTAAAAAGACATTAAAAAATTAACTCAGAACTCTTTTCACTTTGCTCCAGGGCAGCTCATGAAAGATCGCTGCTTTGCTATTGGAATGTCTAATATCTGTGTCCAGGCTCCTCTGCTCCCCCTCCTTCCAGAAAAGCTGTGAATGTCAGTGACTACTGAGAAGCTGCCCTGTACAGGCGTAATTTCCTTAGCATTGATAACATAAAACTGATCAGGCAAATAAATTAGTGCATGAAGCCGAAGCCCACAGTTTTGATATTCTGCCATATATCTGGCAGAAAGCATAAGATTCAAACGTCATTTCTCCACCAGGAATATGAAGAAGCGGATTTGAAACAGGACAGTTCTCTTTTTTCGCAGAAGAAAATGTATATGGTGGCATGGAGGGGGCAGGGCTACTAAGGTGCAGGGGTAGGGGTAGAGCAGGGGCTTCTGGATTTCTTAACAGTTCCTCTAAGCAATAGCTGCTGCTCCTGAGACCCTTGGGGACTGAACTTTGTGAATGGTTCCCCTTAAGAAGGTATCTGAAACTTCAGCACTCAGTTTAATACTGAACCAATCAGATGTGGTGTAAAGAGCTGACTTCAGAGATGACAGAGTTGATTCAATGGAATGCTTGAAATCTTGTTACTCCTAGGCCTCCTAAAACAGTCTATTACATCTCGCCCAGAACACTTGATTTGATAGTAATACGGCATAGGAACTATTGAAGGGAATTACGCTGGAGATTGGTTTTAGGTGGACTGGGGACTGAGGTGCATATTTTACATATCAAAGCAGACCTGTCCTCCAGGTTCTCTCAGTACCCCTGTCCCTATTCTGCCTACTCTGCTCCTAACTCTGAACTTTTTATTAAGGGGGATGGACTGCCCTTCTCCCAGAGGATCTTCCTATATAACCCAAACATTTTGGCCTCACCTGTGTCTCCTCCTCTCTCTCTCTCTCTCTCTCTCTCTCTCTCTCTCTCTCTCTCTCTCTCTCTCTCTCTCTCTCTCTCTCTCTCCCTCTCCTCTGTGTGTGTGCAGTTTCTTTTCTTCTCCTTTCTTTTCTTTTTCTTCCTCTTCCCCCTTCCTCTTCTTCCATCCCTCTCCTTCCTCTCCCTCTCCCTTCCCTTTCCCCTCCCTCTTCATCTCCCTCCCCCCCTCCCTCTCCCCTCCTCTCTCTCCCTTCCCATGGCAACTTCTCTGGCCTCCTTCCCAGGGGCCAGTGAACTCAACTCTCCTGAGACAGCAGCTTCAAAATAAACCTGCACTTAATATAATCTAATCTGGCTTAAATTGGCTCATTTCACCAGCAGAGAAATAATTTATCAGAGATCGTTTTACTGCATGGTCATGAGCCAGGAAAGAAAGTTCCCATCTTGTAGTTTGGTGTAATGCTAAGCAGATTGTAGTCTTTTCCCCTTTCTAATTTCTTGATTTATTGTATATTTGGAAAACAATTTATTACCACTCATTTTCTGGTTGTTATTTTGTGGCTCAAAGTTTTAATCGTGAAGAGATGTGAAAATAAGACCTTACAAGACATCTTGGTTATTTAAATGCTAGTCATTCCAGACTATTTTGCTTAGAGCATATTTTGCTAAAATTCTGGTCAGAGTTTTCAAATATTCAAATATAAGCTTTGGCCTACTGAAAGAAGCTAACGTCTGGAAAGTTCTGATCTCATTTTGTCTGTATGGTATTATTTTCCAATTTAATCTGTTTAGTTAGAATTTTTGAGAAATATGGAACTGAATACATTTCAAGAGACGTTGGGTTTTGTAGAATCAAGGACTTTTTCAAACATACATATTTTAGCAGCTGTCACAAGCAACTTCTCTAGGAATTCCACACTGAAGCAATGATTGAAATAAGTTACTGGTAGAATATTTTGTATTAATAATACAAAAAAGGGGGCAAATGATATGTCTATATTCTTCACAGTTTATGGAGTTGGGATGGAGGGAAATGGTTGAAATGCTGGGTACTTGGAAGCAATTCTTAATTTTTGAACTTTTGTAAAATCATTCATATCACGGAGCTTCAAAATGATCACTTTTCTAATGACATTGAACATATTTAATTGAGGAGGCTGAAGATTCAGGTCAGCAAAGAACAACGTTTTTTTTTTGCTCTTTCAGAGGGCCTGGACTTAGTTCCCAGTACCTACCCAGTGGGTCACAAACATCCCTAACCCTCTTCTCATCTCTGCAGGGACAGGCCATGCACATCTATATGTGCAGACAAAACACCAAGACATGTAAAATAAAACTAATAAATCTAAAAGGGAAATTAAGCTCTTTAATGTAACGCATCTGATATAATTTGGGAAGAACATAATAGCTATTCAATGCTTCATGTCTGCTCCTTGTTATTCTTTGGTCATTTTTCCTTACCCCTTTCAAGTAGCATACTAAATAGCTAAGTTGGAGAAAAAGTAGAAAGCATGTGTCCCTCCACTTAAAAATGTAAGAATGAAATTGAAACTGTTCTGTGTCTTGAAGCTGTAATAAGATCAATCACTACTGTAGTTTTCCAGTACATTCCATTTTGCCCCCACCTAACTCCCGCTGTCTTCCTTACTCTTACGTCCCAGTTGAGCTGTGTCTACTTTGATGAGGCAAAGAGTCTTTGCCCATGGAATTGAAAGGCTTCTCCCTCCCATTCTCTTTATCTCCTAACTATGTCTCATCAATCACCTGTGTCAAGAACTGCCTGGCCTTGCCACCAGCCAGCCAGCATCCTTAGATTCTTCTGAAGCCTGAAGCTATGAAAAAGCCCACAGACGAAGGCTTCCCAGGAAATCAATTACAGGCATTGGATTCCAACCCAGGGACACAATTTTACTTTTTATCTTTGAATACCAGCAGTAAGCTCCTCAAAGGTGACAGGGTTTGTATAATTACAAGCATTCCTATTATATAACTACAGAATTGCATCTGGAGAAAAAAAAGTTAGCCAATTTATGCATAACTTCTAATCTCAGTGAAGAGGTCAAAGAAGACACGAGGATAAGAGAACTCATATTTTATGAGCTACTTTGATCTGAAGTCCAATTCCATAAAGTAGGAACCAAGCCCTCTTTAACGATTTCTGTCAGTCTCCAAGATTCATTTTCTCTTTTCTCGCTCCTCCTTATTCCCACATCCAAGTCTGCTACATTCAGAATAAATATGAGTGTAAAACATATTCTCTTCCCTGTTTTCCTGTTTGGCTGCTTATCTTAAGTACACTTTGACGAATTAGCATTTATGTTTTTTGATGGAACTAGATTTTTAAGGTTAGGAGACAGAGTCCCTTTGCATTTGCACATAAGAACAATCTCACCACATTGCTACCTCCTTTATCTCTCTTCCTTACCTTCTTTACCTCCATCCTTCCTTAAGTTAGTAATAAGAAAATATGTCCCCTTCTACAAAACAGAGCCATAAAACTCCTATCTAAAATCAACGGGGCCAGACTTCCATTCTAAGTGCTTTCTGCAATAAATATAGTTGTTTTTCTCTATTGTGCTGAACCAATTGTTCTCCAGGCTGGCATGTGTCACTCATGGAATAGGGGACATGGCTGTGGTTTTACTAAGCCCATATGTAGCAAGTTTACCATGGTGGACACTAAGCATCTTAATTCCCAAACTCTTTCAGAGGTAGATGTATAATGTTATGTATATTTGCAAAGGGGAGAGAAAAATTACCTAATTCAGCTAATCTAATAGTATATAATTTAACATTCATACTAAAACTTTTTGTATAAGTGATCTCAGAAGAAGTTTAATTTCTCAATTTCCCTAATGCTAGAATGCTTTAGATAATTAACAGCAGGGCAAAGACAAGGGATTGAATCTCTGACTCTTGATCTGATGTGCTTTCTACCACATATGACGTTATGCCCAGTGTCTTTGCTCAACTAAATAATAACTATGGACCTTTGATTAGAGACCAGGAAGTACTCTCCTTAATCGAGGTTGACCTCAATGCTCTAACTCACTTATTTCTATTTTTGTTCTTCCAGAAAAAAAAAAAAAGTCATCCTCTTCTTTTAAAATCATGCAGTGCTTGGAAACATCCTCAAGAAGAGTCCTTTCTTTTCTCAAAAATAAATTGTAAGGTCTGGTTTAGTTTGTTTGCTTCCTTGTTTTGGGTGAGGTTGTTCTTCAAAAAGACCTAGTGCACGTTGGCCTTGCAGCCGTTGGCCACTACATGTTCAAGTACTGTGGTTTTAAAAAAATCTGGCCACCCTTCCTTTGATATAAAAGAACCACATGGCGTTGAGTCATACACTGTGGAGAGAACACAGCTAATTATGGGATGTGCTAGGCCCAGGGAAGATGTTAACTGCTCCATAATTACAGCTGCAGGCCAAGGGAAGAGAGTCATGGGAAGCCAGTTAATATAAGGAAGGGAGCACAGCCCCACTGGATCTTGGGTCCCAGGCTACTGAAGAGTGGTCACGTTCGTTCACACACTTTTGTTCTCATGAACTTTCATATGTCAGAACTGACTGGTCTTCAAGAATGCTTATGATCCTGAGCCAGTTTTTAGTAAACTGTTGTCTTAACAATGTCAGGGTTCGGCTATTTGGATAAAGTTAAAAGAAAATGTTCTAAACTCTGTTTTCTTTATTAAAAGGGAAGAGAGAAGCTCTGTTTGAATCACTGAAGAAGTGACAGGCATGGCTAGGAAGAAGTGATTGAGAGACCCCATGGAAAGCAGAAAAGCTTTTGATCATCAACTTCATGTTACAGAATATTTGTTACCTGAAATGTTTCCCTTTCACCCCTGCTTTAAACAATATCAAATCCTCTATTACAGTGCTTTAATATTCAAATTGTATTACTAGACATCAACTATTCTACTTAATATAGAAAAGTATCATTTGGAACTATAAGATAATTAAACATAGTACAGTGGCCAATTTCATAAAGAATTCCACATTCTCAAAAGGTCCTTTAGTTTAGAAGGTCCATGCTAGTAAACTTACCATGTAAACAACTGACTAGTTTCTTACATTTTATTTAGATTTCAATTCAAATTCTCATTATTGTAAACAACTTCCCACAATGAGTGGATACAGAGGGGGATAAAAGTAGCTATGCAGGTTTTACCAGCCATGTTTCATGATTGTGAGCAGTGCTGTAAATGGTGAGCGTATTGGTAGGACTGAGAGAGAACAACTGGTTGACCTCGAACAGAAAAGGACAGGACCATAAAGGATATTAACACTCACTGTGAGAAAACACAGCCTGTGTGTGTGTGTGGCCAATTTCCCTGGGGTGAGAATTGTTTCACCCCATCTATGAGAGTCAGATTCATCTATGAATCAAAGTTTGCGACACACAGTTCTAATTCAATAGATCCCAATTGGCATCCTGTAACAGTAGCTTACTGTGACATGATTTATAATCCATGTAATTACTCTTTAGAAGTATACAACTCATCAGGCTTAGTGATACACACCTTCAATACCAGCACTAAGAGGAAGAAGTAAGCCAACCTCTGGTGAGCTAAAGCTAGCCTCGTCTATGTAGCATAGTGAGTTCCAGGCCAGCCAAGTCTTCATAGTGAAACTTTCATTCAAGAAACAAACAAACAAACAAACAAAAAAGTGTGTAACTTAAAAACTTTTAATGGGTATTTGGAAGGTTTGCAACCATCAGCACTGTCTGATTTCAGAGTATTTCATCCTCCCCCTGCAGAATCCTGCTTGGGGTCATTAGTAGTCACTCAATTTCTTCCTTCCCCTTCCCTTTGATAACCATAATTTTGCTTTCTGTGGCTGTGGGTTTGTCTGTTCTGCATCTTCCACCATACATGGAGTTATTGTTCCTATGACTTTACATGACTGGCTTCTTTCACTTAGCGTGTGCTCCAAATCATTTTTTTGTGGCATTCTCCATTACTATCTGTGCCTGAATAATATTTTTATGGGTATACTGCTTTGTGTGTCCATTTGCCAACCACAGATACTGGCATGATTTCCTCCTTTTGGCTGGTTGTGATCAGCATTTCTATAAACATCGTGCACAGGCTTTCATGAAGAGTGTTAAATGTAATGGCATAAAATGATAAAGATATATAACTAAACGGAGCTGGTTCAATACATATAATAGCACACATAATGGCCTCTACTTAAAATGTGTGTTTTATATGATATACATACAGACTTACTTAAATAAATAAATAATAAATACTTAAAATAAAAACTAAATAAAAATAAATACATTAAACAAACAAACAAATAACACTAAATTTTGGATCCAGAAAGTCTAAGATGATAATACTACCTCATACATATTTCTATTATTTGAAGTTCTTACAAGAATCAGTTATCAGTTAAAATGATAAACAAAATTTTAATGTTTGAAAATAAAATTGTGGTTGGTTAAAGACTTCACATCTTGAAAAAGTCCCTTTTTACCATCTTAGACAACTGCGAATTGACTGTAATTAAAAAACCATGGTTCTTTCTTCTCAAGCATTGCCTATGGCTACATTTCAGTATCATCATCTCCATCACAAATATTCCTTGAACTACCACTTAATTGTGTAGGTTATGTCACTTAATCTTCAGAATGTTTGTTTGAGGTGGGTGTTACCTCTGATTTACATTTATGACAAGAGTCTGATCTGATTGGGTTCCTCACAAACTGACATGATGGAATATGCAACCAGAGTTTCTTTCTTAAACTTCATTTTTCTTTTTTCTTTAAGTTAAGAAGCAAACTTAGAGTTTTCAGAATTCAAGGTCATGATTTCTGTTTTTATGTGTGTGTCCATGTATGTGTCTAGAAGAGTATGTTATATGACATGTATGGCTTGGTGTCTATAGAGGTCTGAAAAGGATTTTACCCTCCATTGCAGGAGTCACAGATGGCTGTGTGTTGCCTGATTTGAGTAAACTAAACTAAGGTCCTCTGAAAGAACAACAGTTTCTCCAGACTACAGTACCATTCCTTCAGGAACCTGTATTTCTTTTGTACATTAATTTATAAAGTTGGGAAACTGAATTGCATGGTCTCAGAAGAGAAATTCCTTCACTCTAGCCAAGGAGAAATCTATCCCACACATGTCTCAATCTAATGTAAAGCATTTATTTTTAAAAATTGAAGTGATAATAAAACATATTAAAAACAGCTCTAAGATGAGATTCGTTTGGCATGCTGAAGGAGCTTGTCTTAAAGCTCACTGCTTGAGGTTTGCTGAGCTATGAAAATAACAAAAGCAATCCATTTTGCAAAATAAATCTGTTAGAAATGAGATGTTGTGTTTGTGCTTTAGGACAGAATTGACTGAACATTTCCAATGGTTTAGAAAATGGACTGGATTTGCTTATGGACTATAAGACAGTTTGTCACATAAAGCTAGATATGATATATTTACAAGAGATTTAATTAAAAATGCAATTGAGATATTATATGAGAGATTAAGAAAACGGCACCTATCAGTTCAATGAAGCTCACACTGCATTTCTATTGTGTTCTTTTTGTTCAAAGTATCTAGGCTCTGATAGCAAGTTAAATGTAGATTTAAAAGTAAAATCCTTCAAAGCAAATGGGGAAGTGGATTCTTTCCCAGGCCTACAAGGTAAGAGTCAAGTGTAGACTGTAGTCAACATCTTGGCTTTGGCCTTGTAAGCATTAAACTGAAAATAGAAACAAGCCTCTCAGACCTATAAGTTACATCAATGCTAAGTGTGTGTAGGCTTTAATCACAAAGCCCGTATTAGCAAATGTAAGCAGCATACAGCTGTTAATGAGAGAGGACTATACTTAAAAGCTAAGAGATGGTATAATTCAAATGTGTCAACTGAACAAATTATATATATAAAGAATCTAAAATGATACATATCACTTCATTCATGATGGCTACTTCTGAACAAACAAGGTGGATTACAAGTTAAGGAAAAAGAAAGTGCTTCCATTTCTTTATGTAATTCTATAATACCTGTTAAACAATCATCAGGCATTAATTTTGTGACAGAAGATCTTTAAAAATAAAGAACAGGTTTGCTCAACTGGTTGTTTACAAAATTATGAATAACATTTATGGCTGGAGTTCTTCATTAGTCTCAGATCCAGGGATCTGTTCCTCATCTTCACAGCTTCTCAGGTTCGCCTCTACCAAGGCATCCATCTACCTTCACATCTTACATACTTCACATACTTTCTTGTATAACACAGGCCAGCTACTGAAAAACACCCAAAATGATTAATAGCTAAGAGGACAAAGATATCCCACACAAACCAATCTAGAAGAAATGCTCTACAACTCAGTTGACTGAAGACATCAGGGGAAATACAAGACAAAAAGGGATGTATGTTCAGGATGTGGCTTCACTTTAAAAAAAATCCTATATTTAGAAGACCCCAAATGTGACTCCCATTTTGAATCTGATTTAATGCTTCCTTTTCCTGTGAAATGAAGGAAATACTTTTAGAAACTAAATATAAAATGTTCTTTTTGGAACCGCTTCTTAGTTATGATGTTGAAAGCCAATATGAACATCATCTCTAACTAGATAGACATTGTCCACACCACACACAGGCTTCTTGAATCAAGGGTCTGTCCTTCATCCAGGAAGCATTTCTCCTTTGGTCAGATTCATGTTCTTCCCAATAGATGACTGTAATATTTGTTTCCTGACTCTTTGCCAAGGTTCACGAAGTTCTAACTTTGTCAACCATGTTTATCTGCATAATTATATAGTGCAACCTGTGTTTGGAAATGAAATCCATTTTATAATAGTTTCCCACAAACAAAACAAAACTATCTGCTTGAACTTATCCCCTGGACAAAAAAAAATGATTATTGTTTTCTTGTGCTGTTGATGCCAGTATTGGTTTTGGACAGGAAAATGGTGCGAGCATGCTTTTTCACACGCAACAATAAGAGCATCTTAGATCCACAGGATGCCACCCCGCCCCTTTCAAAATGAGATACCAAGTAACACAGTCAGTGGCTTGGATCACCGAGAAGATGGTATCTTCAGGTCTTATTACTAATATGCACCTCAATCTGTCACTTACAGTCATTGAAGCCTATCCCATTTGATCTCTCCCTCCAAACCAAAAGACCCACGTCCTGCCTGGGATGGCATAAGCTCCTGTTTGTCGCTCTGATGTCTGCATTCTGCAAGTCACTCTAGATTCTCCAAATGCTCTGCTCTCTGAGAACCTCGATTATGAATTTCTGTTCACCTACATCAGGAAGTCAAATGTATCCAGAAATATAAGGAACTGGGCAACCCATGTAATCCTAAATCAGTCATGTATGTGTCCTTGAAAGTAAATAAGCTTTCTCAGAAGTAGATTCTGTATCCATAAGGCAGTAATTAAAATGCTTCTACAGCATTGTCATGTTTGTGACATTGATTATTATGATATTTGCCATGTAGAATGCACAAGGAAGTTATCCCTGTCTATTAATATTCTTTATAACAATAGAGGGATTCCCACATTCATCAAACAGATTACACGTATTTATGAGGCCTGGGTACTGCTTGCAGGTTCCAGGCAGAAATATATCTTTGAAGGAAATCTCATCAGCAGGAAGTAAACTGAAGAAATCCCACCATGAATCCTAGCTGTTCCATTACCTTTGTCTATGACTATACCACGGACCCAAGTAATAAAAGCACACATTTAGTGGTTCTAATCCAATGTACATACACCTTCCCTCTAAAAGCAGGTTGTACACATTCTTAATTATGTTCTTCTGTGTTCTTTCCTACATTGTGCACTTGAACTAGGTACAAGATGTCCTTCTTCTTTTTATCTATGTTGTGAATTACCTTGATTTATGCCTGAAAGTGAGTTAGTGCTAAACAAAGTCTGAAGGCATGAATGGGAGTAATAATATTCATGAATAAGGCAATTGGGGTATTAAAGTTACAAAATAAGATGCCTTGTGTGCTAGCTTATTTGTGAAATGTTTGTAGTTATATATAAATGATATTCTTCTCCTGGATTATCAATGTCCTGTATCAGACCTTAATTTTTCTTTACTCCTGAAACTCCCCCTTACACACACACACACACACACACACACACACACATTTGTATCAGAACCCTTATACCTCCCTCTCTTTCTTTATGTCCCCCACACTCACCACTTTCTCACCCTCTTACCTTCATCTGTTTCTTCCCAGTAGCTATCAAATGTGAATATATTTGTCAAATAAAGTTCCCTGAAAACAAGGTAAAAACAAATCAATATGACTGAAACCAGGAAAATGCCATATCTACAAACAATGCAATCTGTGCTCTCTCGTGGGGCAATATTAAATTCTATCACAAGTCAGAGAAAGTTCGCAGCTCATTCTTCCTCCTTAGGTTCTTGATGGTGAGTATCTTCAGAGAAATGCTGCTACACACAGACAGTCTGAATCACTGTGGCCTGTTGGTGTATTTCCTGCTATGAGAACTCCATCTTCTGTTTTTGGTTCTTTCCAAGCTCCCAAGGAAAGACTAAAAGTTCATGAAGAATGCATGGAGTAATGTTTGCAGAAGAGTATCAGAGAAACTAGAGAAAGCCTGGTGGTTATAACAATTCCTCTCCAGGGCCTGACCTCAGTGCTGTTCTAAATAAATACTATCAAGTGGTTGCTTTCTTGGGATTACAACACGTAGCTCCTGTTGAAGTCCAACGAGAAAACACAACCAAATACTGGTACTTTCCCTCACCATTGAAACCACCTGCTAAGTGAATCACAGTGGTGCTGTGAGCAAATGAGGGGAAAACCCACCAAATCAAGAAACTTCCTAGTAGAACTGAGGAAGTACTCAGAAACAAGTGAAGCCAAAAGCCCGATGAATTGTCATGTGACCTGAATCTCCCTAGTCCCCTAACCTGGAGTGTTACTGTGAACCGACTGACTTTACTCAAAGTGCAAATGCCCACAAATAAGCTCTCATCTGGAAGACCTATGGCCATGGATTGGTTGAGACAAGCTAATGTTTGGGTTCATTACCTCTTATAACCACGTAACCTTGGGTTGATTCTTCTATCATCTACAATTCTTCATTTTTGTGAAATGAGGATGCTAACTTTCCTGTCTTTTGTAAGACAAGGTCATTGAACTCAAAATCACTAAGTAGCTGATTATGGCCTTGAACTCCTGATTCTCTTACTTCTGGGGATTACAGGTATGCACTACCATGCCTGGCTTTTATGTGCTGTTAGACCTGAGCCCCTTAGCTTTATTTGTGCTAGCTAAGTTCTGTATCAACTAAGCTGTAACATCCCTAGCTCCTGGATGATGATATTTCCTATTTTAAGAAGCTTTGCTTGGCATTGCTTACTTTTAATCATCCATCTAGAAGCCTATGAGCAGGGTCAAGCACATTAGCACTCAGTTGTTATCAGTTGCTCCTGCTGATCTCTGCTGCCCTCCTAAAGCGGCGCCCACTTCCCAGAAGACTATCAAGGTGTCTACCATTTAAATTAGTCCCTTTGTCACTTCATGGAGCTTCGCTTTTGATGTATAAATTAAATGCCCTAGAATAATTGTGCCATCCTAGTATCCTACTTCTAATTACCTCATCAAATAATTCTGTTTGGATTCATTTGGCAACACTCAATAACATGACTACGGCAGTTTGAGGGGGGATAATAGGAATCTAAGATATGTCAAGGGAATTATTTCCTTGTTCAGCAAATGCATGAAAGCACATTACAGTTGCAAAAAAAAAATCCAGAAAGTGACACAAAGGTAAAATTCTAATATTGTTTCTATTAATACCAACAGCTTATTTTTCTCACTCACAGCAGAAACAGGTATTGTTAACCTTTTTACATATATTGACTCATTCCATACACATATACACACACCCATAATCTGACTAATAAGTTCATTTTAGAAAAAAATGATAATACTTCTCCTGTGTTTTTCAGCTAGAATTTTCAAGAGTTACAATACACATACATGCTTTGCATGAGCACACAGAAACATACACTGTGAGTAGCCAGTTCGGAAGAAATCACATTTTGATGATCTCTTTCTATATCAACTTAGTCCATAAGGCTAATTATTCACAAATCATTCTCAATTGGTTACATACCTAATCCAAGGAAATATTTATGGTGAAAGCGGCACATTGAAGGTGAGAATAAAGAAATGTAGAGAGAGGAAGAGAAGGGGGAAAGGTGGGGGGAAAGAGGGAGGAAGAAAGGGAGAAAAGAGGGAGGGAGAAAAGGAGGGAGGAAAAGCTATAAGGAGGGAAGGAGAGATCAATAGGTAGCACAGGTCTATTTAGAGAAATGTTAGAAAATGCCAATCCCAGGTGTCAATACCCAGAATGAGCAGACAAGTTCAGAAAACAGAAGAGCATCCATACTAACTGTTTGCCTAGATCCCCTGAGAGAAGGTTTAGCCCCGCTCCTACATCAGAGCCCACCACTCCTGTGGCACTAACTATCCACCCACCACCCCTGTGACACCAGCTATCCCTCCCCACTGCATCCTTTCCCTGCTCTGAGGGCAGAGGATACTGCCAGGATTAAATCCCAGTCACTCCGAAAGCTTTTTATGGCCACAGCAAAAGGCAAGTGGGAAGATAAAACAAACTAATTTGTCTGTTCTTACTCATAGGCTTCCCATCAAGGAAGGTTTTATCTTTATTTAGAATCAATACTAAGCAAAGAAAGTATAAATATACCAATTGAAAAGCTCTTGCTGTGGAGGGCTTGGCAGCCACTGTAAATTGCCTGAGGTTTACAGAAGCCATGCATTTTCCCAAGGACTTACTCTGAACCCTCCAGTGCAAAACCCAGCCACTTCTGCAGATTCTTGATACAATATCAGCCATATTCTGTTAATAAACACTCTCTATCTTGTATTTTATTCCTGGAATAGACATAAATCCAAAACAGATGGATGGAATTTTGAACCTTTATGTTGATTGTTTCTCCCAGAGAGATGACTGAAGCACTTTTGTTTATGTTTTTGTTTTTGAGACAGTGCCTCACACTATAGCTTGAGTGATATGGAACTTACTCAATAGTTCAGGTTGGCCTCAGTCCCATAGTGAAATCCTTGTCTCTGCCTCTGGAAGGCTGATTAGAGCCCTAAGCACCACCCCCCATTTAGACGATCCATCTGAACATTAACACATTTGAACATAGTAAGTAGATCTCTGGAAAAGGAGTGCATTTCCTGTCGGAAGTTCCCACAGGCTAAACTGATGTCACTCAAGGAAATTAAAGTGCTCTTAGGAACTCTGTCTGCCACAAAAAGTGTCACTGACTCTGTCTAAGGCATCTGTAATTCCCTATTGTCAGTCACATTAACTAGTCACTAAAGCCCCAGGGAAAGCCAAAGGCCATAGAAAGTTCCAGTTCTTCAACTATTGAGTGGGGAGAATGGGACTAATGTGTCACCCTAGGATCCTGGCTATCTTAAGAAAAGGAAGGTCATGTACTTCAGACATGCATTTATAAAGTTCATAGGTGAGATTTTAGGACAGCTGCCATTCTTGTCAATGCATCCCAACTGGCCTCGATTTGGTGAGGAAAGTGGGGACAATTTACCTTTATCAAATGAAATAAAAAAATAGCTCTGGATGATAAGTCCAGGTCTTGGGCCAATCTCCTGTGAATTTATCCTTGAAACCTAAAGAGGAAAACATACAATAAAATGAAAAGATTTGGGAAACATGAAACCATTGTTTACAGCCATTCTACAGACTAGTTTCAAAAGGTGTTTTGTATAAAAATACTCTGGGAATTCAAGTAAAGGAGGGAAGCTAAGAAATAGAGGTTTCACTAGGAGCTTCAAAATTAACACTAAAAAGACTGGTGAGATGTCTCAGTGGATAAAGCATGTGAGTTTAGATTTCCAGAACCCACATGAAGGCCATCAACATGAGTTAGAGTCTGTTATCCTAGCAGGCCTATGAAGAAATAGGAAGCAGAAACAGTAAAATTTCTAAAGCTCACAGGCCATCTAGCATTTCGATATGTAGAAGAAACCAAGAGACCTTCTCAAAGAATGTGTAAGGTGAAGTACAATACCAAGGGTGTCTTTTGACTCCCACCACACACACACACACACACACACACACACACACACACACATGTGTACATACATGGACACATATAGATATATACACAAAGGAATAAACAATAAACACAAATGAATACATAATAAAAATTGAAATTAAAAATATTTGATAGCTAGGGATATAGAACAGGGGCTTACATAGAATGCTCAAGAACTTGGAACAAATCTTACAAGAAAAAAGTAGAAGAAAAACTTTGAAAAAATATCACTATGCATATGTGTATGTATAACTTATCTTAGAACAGACCCCATGGCCAAGGCAACACTTATAAAGAAAAATATTTAATTAGGGCTGGTTTATAGTTTCAGATGTTTAGTCCATTGTCATCATGACAGGAAAGATGGCAGTGTATAATCAGGCATGGTGCTAGATCTGAGAGTTCTATATCTTGATTCACAGACAACAAGGAGAGACTATGTGCCACACTGGGCATAGATTGACCATAGAAGACCTCAAAACTCACTCATATAGTGACACACTTCCTCCAACAAAGCCATAACTCCTCATAATGCTACTCCCTATGCCAAACATTCAAAAACATGAATCTATGGAGTCATCCCTATTCAAACCACCATGTAACTCACTTATCCATGTATATGTGTATCTGTATGAATATGCATACCTATGTGTATATGTATATATATATATTTGTATACACACACAAATTGACATCTTTTGTATTATATCAAACAAATATGTTAAAGAACTGCTAGTGTAAGCACACACACACACCAGTGTTCACTGTAGCTTAGCTTTTCAAAAGCCCTAATTATCACTGTATCTGATTTGCAACTAAGTAGAAATTATCACATACTCCTATGAGCAGATAGTTACCTGCCCATCTCACAGTCCTAGTATGGACACATCTATACCTCATTTAATATACATCTTAATCTAGTATATGCTCAGTCTGGACTAGGGTGTTAACACCCAGAGTTTTGCTGTTTCCTCTTCCCAGGTGCTAACATCACACTTCTATATTCCTAAACTTGCCTGGTATAGCATCACATGCTATGGCTACTCAAATACTTTTAATTAACTTGGTTATATAAAATTTTTGTGTCATTTTTGTGTCAAGTCAAGACCAAATTTCAATGAATATCATTGAATTGTGAATGTCAATTTGGCTACTTATACATTAACACTGCTGACTTCTATCCCTTAGTGGTTTACTGGATTCTTTTTTATTTTTTTACTTTTAATTTCTACAGCTCAACCATGTTCATTGCTGTTGTATTCATAATAGCCAGAAACTAGCAACAATTAGGATGGACCTCAACAGAAGAACAGATAAAGAAAATGTGGTGCATTTATACAGTGGTGTATTAATCAGCTGTTAAAACCAATGGCATCATGATATTTGCAGGCAAACAGATGGAGCTAGAAAAAAATCATTTTGAGTGAGGTACTCAAGATGATTGCCCCATTCTTGTGCTATCCCCATGTTTCTGATTCCATTCTTGTCTCCCCGACCTAGGCCTACCCACTTCCTGCAGTCTCAATTCTCTCAAGGGTTAGGTACATCCTCTCCCACTGAGACTGGAACAGGCAGTCCTCTGCCATATATGTGTCAGGGGCCTTGGACCTGTTGGTGTGTGTTTCCTGGTTAGTGCCTCGTGTCTAAGAGTTCTTAGTAGACTGGGTTAGTTGAAACTGCTGGGCTTCCTACGGGTAGCCTTCCTCAACTCCTTCCAGTCTTTCCATGTTTACTAAATTCTATTTGATTATAAGCTTGCAAACTTATATACATTAGGAAGAGAAGTATAGACAATCAAATCTTTCTTGAAAATAAATCTAAAGTAAAACCAAGACACAAACTCCTCCCCTGAAGTAGCAAATAGTGCCTGTTGGCAGCTAAAGGCCATGGCGGTCTTTCATCTTTCTTCTTTACACTGGTTCCATTCCACGTAGCCCTGATAGGAAAGGGCTATGAGTCCAGGCCAATGATCTAACCACATTCAAACCATCCTTAGATAACGCCACAAATTACAACCAGATAAGACATATTTTCTTTAAGTGGAACAAAAGTACTTTGTACTTGAACAATAATCTCTGAATAAGAAGGTTTAGATAGAAATTTGATTCAGTGTATTAAAACTTTATCTGATCATGCTGGACAAACTAGACATGCACATGTAGAAAATGCAAATAGATCCCTACTTATAATCCTGCACAAATCTCAACTCCAAATGGATCAAAGACCTGGACATAAAACCAGATACAAGGAAGCTGATAGAAGAGAAAATGGGGAAGAGTCTTGAACTCATTGGCACAGAAGAAAACTTTCCCAACAGAACACCATTAGCTCAAGCACTAAGATCAATAATTAATAAATGGGACTTGATGAAACTGAAAACCTTCTCTAAGGTGAAGGACACCATCAGTCAGACAAAGTGGCAGCCTATAGAATGGGAAAAGATGTTTGCCAACACCATATCTGATAGAGGAATAATATCCCAAATATAAAAAGAACTTAAGGAACTAGACACAAAAAATATAATAAATAATTAAACTAAAACTGGGCTACAGATCTAAACAGAGAATTCTCAATAGAGGGAACCCAAATGGCTGAGAAACAGTTAAAGAAATGTAAAACACCATTAGCCAGCAGTGAATCAAAACAACTTTGAGATTCCATCTTACACTTGTCCAAATGGCTAAAATCAATAAAAGTGTCTGCTCATGTTGATTGAGAATATTGAGTAAGAAGAACATCCCTTTATTGCTGGTAGGAGCTCCAATTTTTATAGCCATTATGGAAATCACTATAGCTGTTCCTCAGAAAGTTGGCAATTTTTCTACCTCAAGATCCAGCTATCCCATTCTTGGCCATATACTCAAAAGATGCTTCATTCTTCCACAAGGACATTTGCTCAACCATGTTCATTGCTGTTGTATTCATAATAGCCAGAAATTGGCAACAATTATGGTGGATCTCAACAGAAGAACGGAAAAAGAAAATTTAGGGCATTTATACAGTGGCGTATTAATCAGCTGTTAAAACCAATGGCATCATGATATTTGCAGGCAAACAGATGGAGCTAGGAAAAAAATCATCTTGAGTGATGTACTCAAGAGCCAGAAAATACAGTATATATTTGCTGATATTCAGATATTAACCATTAAATAAATGATAAGTAAGCTATAGTTTACACAAAGAGGAAGAAAGTAGAGGGGATACATGGATATCCCTAGGAGGGGAAAATAATATAGATTTTTATAGGTGAACTGTGGGTCGATGCTGAAGAACAGGAATGAACAGGTAAGGTGGGAAGGGGGCAGAGAGATGAATTTGAGGGAGGGTATGTAGGGACAGTTAGAATAAAGGGATATTTGAGGGATGGTATAGAGACCTCTTTCTGAAATATATGAAGGCTATCATAATGTAGTCTCTAAGTAATGAGAGAGCTGAAATCCCAACTGGACATCTCTTATCACCAGAGTTTCCAGTACAGGGACTGGATTACATCTAATTGAGTTGTTGGCCAAATAAGTCCCATGGAAATGCCCCTAAACCCAGGCAGTTGCCAAGGTTTTCCACAAACAGACTGCAAGGCCACTTTGCTGAGAACAGCACTCATGCCATTCAGTGAACATGGAGAGATAGCTAGCACTTACAGAGACTCTTCATCCCCATCTTCTAGTGCCTTTGGTATGAGAAGGTTTTCTGCTTGTCATCAAAAAGAAACATAAACTCCAATCCAGCCACAAAACTTTGATTTACACTCTGCCCTCCATGCCAAATTATGTTAATGCAATGGTGACATGAAATTTGTAGGAGTAACCAATCGATTTGACTTAGGGTCCACTCCACCAGATGGAACCAATAACTAACACTGCTTGGGTGACCAAGAACCAGAGGCAAGACAGCCCAAGTATCTAGGGTAAAACTAAATACTACTGGTCTAGGGGGAAAAGGGATCAATAAAATGACTCTGATGATATTCTGCTATAGTCATAGATCAGTTCCATATTCAACCATCATTGGGGAAGCAGTCTACTAGAGAAGATAGCAACAAATTTGGAGACTCACAGTGAGGCATAATACACACACACACACACACACACACACACAGAGAGAGAGAGAGAGAGAGAGAGAGAGAGAGAGAGAGAGAGAGAAAGAGAATAAGTGCTTAGAACACACAGCTCTGAATGACATGTCTTCATTAAATATCTCCATATCTCCCCTCAGAGCTCAGGGAATCCTTGGAAGAGAAGGTGGAAAGAATCTAAGAGCCAGAGGAGATGGACTGTGGCAGAAGAACAAAGCCCTCTAAAGAACCGAACAAAGCTCAAATGAACTTGCAGAGGCTGAGGCAGGATGCACAAGGCCAATGTAGGCCTTCATCCAGTACTCTGCATATACATTATAGCTTTCAGTTTAATATATTTATAATACTTATAAAATGTGAATAAGTGAGTCGCCGGTTTTGCCGTCTCTTGAGTTCTTTTCCTTCTCTTGGGTTGAAAGGTTTTGCTTCATCTCATTATATTTTATTTTGTTATGTTTGGTTGTTATCTCTTAGAAGCCTGTTCTTTTCTAATGAAACAAAGAGGAAGTGGATCTTGCTGGGAGAGGAGGTGGGGAGGAACTGGGAGCAATCAAGAGAGGGGAAAACTGTAATCAGGATATTGGATGAAAAAATATAATTTTAATAAAAGATAGTGTCTACATGGTCTTATCCTCTATAAAATGAAAGCTAAGTATAATTTCATAAGTCATTCCAGCATGTACAGTTCATTGCATATAGTTAAATAAATATTAATCATTTTTTCTGTGTTTTTATAACTAGTGTGTCTCTCTTTGGAACTGATGGTCCACAGAATATCTTAATAGTATTTTAGGTCACCTTTTCTACTTCTTTTCAGTACTCAAGAATAGTTCCCCTCCTCCTTGTTCTTGTCCTCCTCTTCCTCTTCCTATTCCTATTCCTCTTCCTATTTCTCTTCCCCTTCCTCCTCCTATTCCTCCTTTTCTTTCATTTGTTCCTCTCTTTCTCTCCTCTCTTCCCCCATTCCTTCTTCCCACCCTTTCACCCTCCCTTGTATTCTTATATTTCTGGTCAACCACAGTGGCCTTTCAAATTCCTACTTCTCTCTATATGGGAAAGACATGCTGGGAATGGGTGGAGACTATTTCTCCTCCAAGATACACTAGTTAGATTGTGGTCATTGTAGCTAAGGAGGGTGACAAGTTCTGGTGTCACACATATCAGGATCTGGGGAACACTGGACTAAATGTTCTTAATCCGCTATAAAATTACCATAATGTAGCCTGACCACTTTCCTTTTCAATTCGCACACATCCCACTGCAGTCGCCGTGTTCTTCACCGAACTGCCTGCAGTTATAATGAGAGCAATACAAACCACAATACCAAGGTGTCAGTCAGGCTACTGCCCAAGATAAACTAAGCTCCTTTTTTTGTAACCACAAATTATTTACTTAACAAGTACTTCCCAGAAATCAAATCTCTCATAGCTATTAATTTGTAAAAGTAAGAAAAAGTAGTTATTTGTCAGACATTTTTAGTGGCTCTCCATTAACATACGTAATGTAAACGTCTGTCTAGAAAACATTTGTAATATTTTGGAAGCCCTTTAACATCTGCATAAAATATATACAGAAAAAATTTACAAATTTCAATCTCATAGTTTGATTAATTTTTATAGTTTGAAACAACTATATAGCATGACCATGACCAATAGTTAGAGTGTTATAGACATACTGCACAGCCTGATCATCCACTCCTCTTGTCACCACTCCTCCAAGGATAAGAGTATCCAGAATTCTATCATCATTTTACAACCTGCTTTAAAACTCACTTAAGTAGAATTAATCTGTCTGATCCCTTGTATGTGACTTCTATTCAGCATTTGATCCTTTTACCCCTGAAGCAGTAAGAGTTCAGCTGTTTTCATGGCTGAAATTTAGTCTCCATTAGCTGATATCATTAGCTTCCTATATCAATTCTAGCACACTTCTGAAAGCTTATAATTAGAATGTATATATTAATTATGAGAAGCTAGATCAAGCACTTCCTTAATTTTATACTTCCCTATCATCTTTTCTCATGCAGACTTCTACTGGCCCAAATCCTAGGTCTAACTATGAAATTGGACATTCAGAAACTGGGAGTGTGTCTTGGTTGTCAGCATCCTGGTATAGCAACGTGAGCCACCTTGCATTAGCTTCTCAACACTAGAGAAAAACAAAGGTGGAGGTGCTTGGTTTCAACCCTGTCATTCATAAGGGAGAGGCAGGAAATGAAGACACCCCAGGTCGTCTCAGGTACACTGTGAGTTCAAGGTCGTCTCAGGTACACTGTGAGTTCAAGGTCAGGACGAAGAAGACATTAAAAAAGAGAAAAAGGGGTGAGAGGGCTGAATAGAGATGGAAATCAGGGCCTTCTTTTATTCAAGATCTACTCAGGGAATACCTGAATGTCCCCTACCCTATACATTTCTACACTGACCCAGTCTCTGCAACAAGAGCAACACCAGTTTTTAGTATATTTCCCCTTCTCTACTAATATGAGGAAAATTATATAAGCAGAGTACATAGGATAATTAAAATCTTTCATGGATAGTCACACTAAGGACATATTATTTCATTTGCTTTTGTTTGTGAAACAGGGTCTCACTGTGAATCCTTGGATGGTCTCAAGTTTGAGATCTACTTCTATGCCCCGACTGCAGAGATTACAGGTGCATCTCAAACCCCAGCATTCATCATTGCATCTGACATTGAAAGAATAGAAAATACAGCCTAACTCCAGCCTTCTAAGGAGCCCTAAACACTTCACATTCCAGAGCCCACTCTTTGTGCTCTTCGTTAGAAACTAGGTAAAAGGTCACAGTCCAGAGCCCGCCCTTTAAGAGCTAGGCAGAACGGCCTTCAATAGGTGATCCTGGCCCCATAAAAGTAACTGGAAATAAGCTAAGCTTATTTTGCTTCTGTAAACTGCTTAAGCCTTTACCCCTATCCAGGAGATCACACAGCTATAGACATCCAAGAAAATAGGAAACTAATTGGTCTACTGTGCACGGGCTCCAATAATTTAAACTGATTGGCCTAAAAACCATGGTACAAATCCATTGGCTCTCACTTCGTGAGCTCTCCATGCTAAGACATGATTGGTTTGTGATTCTTGGGCTTTGTTGTAAACTTATAAAAGCTGTCCAAATTTGGCACTCAGGGTCCACAGTCCTCTATTCCTGCACGGTGTATGGCTGTGGAACCCAGAATTCTGGAATAAAGAAATCCTCATGTTATTGCATCGAGACCATTTCTCGCGAGTGATTTGGGGGTCACCTTCCAAGGCGTGGGGTGCTGGGGCACCCTCGGTTTTTGGGGGTCTTACAACATATCATGGATGTTTACACAGGCCTGTAAAGGGGCAATCATTTGACCTCAATAACTCTTCTTATAAATGGATTTTTATCAAGGCTATAACTTCTCCATGTTCATCAACCAAAATGGGTGGAGATGAAGGAAATTGGACTATGTAAAGTGCAGTGAGGGCAATACTACTTCAAAATCAATGAATGCTGAGATGAACCAATTAGCGAGCTATGGAAAGAGCCTTGCAGAATGAAACAAAGGCAGACAGGCTAAAAATGGAAGAAAGGAGGCATGCTAAGCAAAGCAGTTGCTCCCCCAAGGTCATGCCTGCCCACCCCGAAGGGATATAAATAGAGATATTCTGGGAGTAGCACCACTGATATTTCAGCCCAAGGTCAGACTAATAGCAAGTTATTTGTTTTACTAACTTAGGTTGCCTGTGCCTTGGGCGGATCCTGTACCTTCTTCTATATCTCACTCTGCGCCAAGAACACTGTTAGCCATCAACAAACCATAATAGAACTGAGCCTCTTCCAAAGGCCAAGGAAAACACACACTGAGCTAATGGAGACATTTACAGGCAAAGAATCCAGCTTCCTTTCGGGAAAATGCCACCAACACGGTCTACCTAATTAAGTGGCGGCAAATTACCTAATTAAGTGGCAGCAAATGACAGAGCCGGATGGAACAGCTCACCTCTCCTGGCTTTGTGTGTGCATCAAGCCTATTCTGTCCATTTGGGATTTCCTATTTGTTTTTTTTTTCCCCTAGGTATAAACTAAAGGGACTATGTTTGAAAATTCAAAAGACTCTCTGAGACCTATGTTGTGAATTTAGTTATTTCAAGATAAATAGGAATATAGTAGTAAATGCAAATAAGGAATGTATCTATTTGGGGTTGTCAAGTCATTTCTTTCCCAACCCTACTACCTTCTGTTTGTTGAAACCTAGAAATAGAATTTTGATCAGGCCGCCTCCAAATGCCATGGCAATTCTGGGAATAAAATTTAGACATTTCTTGCAAATTATCTTCATCACCGACCCACCTAAGACATAGTCATCATTTCCCCAATAGTTTCATATGAGAGTTATTCTGATGGTGTCACAGGTGTTTGTGGTTCTGGAAAATAATCCAAAATGAATAAAGTACAGTGTTGTCAGCAAGGGACACTAAGGTTATGAAGTTTCGAAGACCATCCAATCGCCCCCTGGAGCAGGACTGGATTCTGACAATTTAGTATGAGCCTACACAGAGAGTCCTAAAGTAAATAATAATCACTTGCAAATTTAAAAATAGTTACAGGCATCCAGGTAAGGTAATACATGCTTTTCATCCCAGAACATGGGAGGCAAAGGCAGGAGGGTTAGAAGTTCAAAGACATCCTCAGCTCTATAGTGAATTCCAGGCCAACCTGGGCTGTGTTAGATTGTGTCTCAAAAAGAAAAGAATGAAAGAAGAATTAAGGGGATTTACAAATGACAAGAATATATTTTTTCTATCCCTTTTGTTGTCTTTCTTCAAAATACTAGCAGAAAATTGTAGAGAGCCTTATTGGGGTGCCATGCCACCTGGCAGGAACTTGACATTGACCAAGGTGAAGTTCCTCTCCCAGCCTTTGAGCTAGAATTCCTGTGTTAGCCATAATCCCCTCTACCTAGGGTGGAGCACTCTGACCAAGATGAAGTTCATTGTTCCTCCTGATCTACAAATTCCTGAATTAAGCAGGTTATTCATCCAGCTGCCTGAGCAGTGGAGCCAATGCCCAGTGAACAGCCAGACCAGTTCCCTGGAACACACCCTGGAATTTGGGGTAAAGGGTCTTGCCTGAAACCTTAAAATTATGAGTCTTCCATTAAACCTTGAGACTTTGAGCAGATGGTGTTGTCTTAGTCTCCGTCTTGTCTTTTTTTGCTGCCTTCCCATACATCTCCAGTTTCCCTTTCAGGTAACCCTTTTGATGTAACTGGGGACAGTTACAGATTGGTGCCTAACATGGGGCCAGACACCTGAAGGTCTCCTGAGGTGACCCTGTCTTGGCAAAGCTTCGCAGAAAACGGAAGAAGACAGTATCCTGTACGTTGAGCAACTATGGGAGTTAAATACTAGCGCTAGTCTAAAATTTCGTCTTTTTGAAGCTGCTGTTGTAGGTAGAGAAGGATAAGGGCTAAGTGGGACAGCATCGAACTAATGCTGAACTCGCTTAGGGGCTGACAGTCAAAATGGGTTAGGTTAGGAACTTCTAAACAGGCATTTGTCTGAAGCCTTCAAGAGCTGCTTCAGGCAAAAGGAGTAGGGTTTGAAGAACAATGGTTAGAAGGTTTTTTAGATCAGATAGATTCTTGTTGCCCATGGTTCCGAGAGAAAAGAACTTAGATAAGAGAACCTGGGAAAAAATTGAAAAAGGCAAACAGAACCTCTTCCCCATATCAAAACAGGGTCTGGACCAGTCTATGTGTTAGTTAAAGGGTCTAGTCATTTAACCATGGCATAAGAATTGGAAGTGACTGGATGCCAGTGGAGATCCGCTGTAGACTGACCTTTAACATCAGTTTGCAAAACATTCAAAACAAATAAGACAAAAGCAAGATGTGCCCTTGGTGATCTTGGAGGGTATAAGAAAAAAATAGCTGTGAATCATAGTTTTATCCACCAAATTGAAATGAATCTAAAGCTTTGAAGGAGCCAGAGCAAAGCAGCCAGGGAGGGGGTGGGAGTGGGGGGAGGGGATGCTGATATGTAACACAATGAGGTGCAGCAGAGAAAGTAGACCTTGTGAACAGACATATGGGCTTGACTCTCAACTCTCATTCCATTTTTTGTCAGCTTTGTCTTCTCTCCTGTATAATTAGAATTATAGTTAGACTTACTTGGAACTCTTTCCATTGAATATATCAAAATTTTAATCTGGATTTGTGTATTCAAAATTAAACAATTATGCAACAATAATAGAAATGTACTGACATTGTATCTGAAATCCTGAAAGCTTCTAGCATGGGTAAACCAGGAACTCTGGTACTCAATTTTGTCATGAACAAATATTCCAATGTGCCAGCTATCCTTTGAGGCAGCTTCACTTTCAAATAGGATTTGTTCTCCAATAGAGTTCAAGAACTCAAAGATAACCACAACCGACAATCACAAATCTACTGGGCCAAAGGCATCTTTTTGCCAAAGGACCATTAAGAGTTTCAGAGCTGAAACTCTTCTGCATTTTCTGGCCAAGAGTATATTGACACACACAGGCACAAGCAGAAAGAATCCCAAGCTGGATACAGTGCATGGTTTTAGAAAAGGCAAAAGCAGGATCTGGAGAGGTGGCTCAGGGCTATGAAACAGTGAGGATCTGAGGTCACCAGAGCCCACACAAAGCTGGAAGGTCTAAAACCCATAGTGTATATCTGCAATCTCGATGCTCTTTAGGGGAGAAGACAGAGAAGTCCCAGATGCTCACAGGTAAGCTAGCCTTGGCAAACAGAGACACTGTTTCGACACTGCCTCGAATAAGGAGAAAGGCGATGACTGACTCTTGAGGCTGTCCTCTGGCCTATAAGCATACACCATGGCATGCATGCCCAACCAAAGAGGTTTTTGTTTTGTTTTTGTTTGTATTATTTTGTTTTTATGTTTAAATAAAAGTCAAGAATAGTCAGTATTCTCTATGAAACTTGGGAACCTTTCAAATACAAAGAAAAAATTTATTTTTTCAAAGAAGGCAAGGAATTCTTTGTGATGAACAAACCTTTGACAACCAGAAGTTATTTGTGTGGCCTCTAGTTCTAGTGCATTTGAGCTACATAATAGTTTGGGGAAATGATAAGGTGTAATTATAAACACTTATAGTTTAGGGTAAGGGCAGGGGCTTCGTGAGACAAATATGGCTGGACAAAAGGGCAAGAAAGAGAGGAGGGAATGGGGTTGGGTCAAAAAGTTGTAAGATTGCCATCTTAACTATTACAGAATAACTAGGGATAAGGCAGCTACATAAAGACAATAGGAAGAGTTTGTACACCTTGAGAAATGTAGTATTCACAAAATTAAGTTACCTAACATGTAGTGTCCTTCATGTTCAATTCTTTGAAAAGAAGCCTCGACATCTTGCTGTGATCCTAGTAGGGCACTCTGTTCAAATGTATATTTGACGAATTAAACTTAGAGATTTTCACTATAAGACCCAGTTAATTAGCTTGCTTTTCTGCACATGATTTTTATTGGTTTAAGTATATTAATAAAAGCCTATCTGGAGCTGATGAATAAAAAATAGTTCTGAATGAGAAAAATCCATTAATATACATGATGTGGGCTCCAACTGGGACCAGCATGAAAACTGTTTTCGGGATTTCAAAGAAAGGTCAGTCCAACAACAATCTTATTTTTGAACATCTCAGAGGTAGACTTCAAATAATTTTGAAAAGCAAGACAAAAACATGGAATCCAAGGGGAATAAAGGCTTTGTAAACACACCGTGCTTGCCAATCCTTATCATCATCATAGTAAGCAATGCTAAGCCATCCTCATGCTCCTTCTGGCAATGCACCTACTTCAAGCATCAAGGGTGTTTCCATCTGACTTGGATGAATTCAGATACGTTCATCCCAGTCTCGAGAAGTTATCTGCAGCAGGTTCTACCTGCTACCAAATGTATCCATTTCTCAGAACAGAACAGCTCCTTTCCTCATCATCTCAGGGGATTACAGGTCTACTTTACTTCATGGGAATGAATCAATCCTGTCCGTCCACACTTTGAGGAAATGTATTCCCTATCTCAGGCTGTGAATATGGAATTATTCTTAATATGCTTTAAAGAAAAAAAATAGAAGTGGTTCTTTCCAGAAGGCTGTTTCGTGAAAGCTGTTTATGATTACAGCAAAGTGAAAACAAATGGATATAATTAATTATTTTGACAAAAGAAAGCATGTATTGAAGCCACAATGATCAAACACTCTTTCATACTATGACTCCTGTAGTAGGTTTTCATTAGTGTAAACTTGGTTAAAATGGTGCTAGTATGCCATGAGTTCAGTGAAATGGAGGAATTAACACTTCTGTGACCTGAAGAAAATGTTTTGTTCTGTTTTGGGTTTGGTTTTGGATTTATTTATTTATTTTTGGAGCTAGAATACTTTTGTCTGTCCTGTCACTATGTAGACCAGCTGGTCTCAAACTCACAGCTATCTGCTTGCTTCTGCCTCCCAAATCCTGGGATAGAAAGTGCAATCTAACTCACCTTGGAAAAATGTAAAACTTAAAATAAAGGATGGTACCCACACACATAACAAAAGCATGAGGAATGTGTCTAAATCACCATGAAAACCGACATAGGGAATATATTCTGGTCACCTTTATTTCTTTTATTTTCTTTTCCTTTCTTTTTTCCTTTCCTTATTTCTTTACATCATTTTCATGTTCACCATAGACCAAGCCAATAGCACCCCCTGAACTAAACTAAATGAAACTAAATATCATCATTCTATAGAACAAAACATAGGAAAAAACAAAGTAAACCAAAGAACAGAGAGATACTTGAGACTTATCTAGGAGTTAGGGTCAAACAAAAACAATCAATTCCTTACATCAGCAGTGAATGGTGTTGTTTCCTGGCAGGTGAGGCAAAAACAGAAATATGCCATGTATTAAAAATTAATCCTAACAGTGCAGGGCTGGAGGAAGGAAGGTGTAAATGTTTCTTTCAGAGCAGAGCTTTGATCTATCTAAAGCATGTGTATTTGTCTGAAACCCCACATTAGCAGCAGGAAACATGAAATAGAGATGTGGAATTGTATGAGTATTATCTCATAGGTGTGTGTGTGTGTGTGTGTGTGAGAGAGAGAGAGAGAGAGAGAGAGAGAGAGAGAGAGAGAGAGAGAGAGAGAGGAGAGAGAGAGAGGGAGAGAGGGAGAGAGAGCCAGAGCCAGAGAGAGCCAGAGCCAGAGACATAAAGACAAAGACAGAGACAGAAACAGAGAGATAGAGACACAGAAAAGCCAGATACTGGTTTTATTTATAGCAGTATTAATATATACAAGACCAAACACCTCATTTTAAGAACTACACCCTGAGGAATTATTAGAATGAATTAAGAGTAAAATCTATGCCTAAGTAACAGAGTAAAAACACCAGGGGCCAGCTGCGACTGATCCTCATGAAGGACTGAGTAAATTGACTTGTTGCCTGAGGGTATTCCAGATTAAACTTCTACCAAACACTGGAATTTTGTTTTGTTTTGTTTTGCTTTGCTTTGCTTTGCAGAAATTTCCTGCTGAGTTGTACCCAATGAAAGTAAAATGATAGTGCCCCTACACTACTTCATAAGTTTGCTCTTTGACAAAGAAAAAAGCTTATCAACATAATCAAAGATGTTTTTATCTCCCTTTACCACAGCAGGACAAGATGAAGTCAACACATATCAAGTTTGTACCAAGTTGGAAAAGGCTAAAAAGATGGGCGCTAGAACTTGGTCTTATTTGAAATCACTTAAAACTACACTGTATTTCATGACATTAATTCAATTTACTCTAATTTTAGCAAATAGGTTAAATGAGAGACCCAGTAATAGCTTGGGTAATATCTGGGTCACATGTATTAGCTTGCTAGAAAACTGTACAGACTTGAGTTATAAGATGAAAATGCGGTTTATACATTATACAGTTTAGACATCCTTATCTCTGAGGTATATCACCATAGCAAGCACTGATGCTCCTTCTCATATACAAATCTTTGCCTCTATTTCAAAAATATGATTTAGGAAGTCAATGACCAGTAAGAGAGAGAGGAAAATATTTCAAAGAATATATATGACACTTATCTGAATATGACATGAACAAAACCTTTCATAATAAAAAAAAAAATCAACAAATCAAAAATTGTGCAAAATCCTGACTACTTATCTTGAAAGTCTGTCTTTAGAGAACTCTGTGTTGGAGTAGCAAGGAGACACCACTGCACATATTTACAAAGACCAAAGTTCCCAACCCAACAACCTCAAACACTGTTTCAGAAATGGAGCAATAGAGGCTGGATAGCAAATGGCAGAATCATCTCATGAAAGAACTTGAAAAGATTATACAGAACTAGGGATACTCTTGCCATACAATAGAGCAACTATCTTCCATAGTATTTACTTTGTATTGTTTGCAAATGAACGGAAACTTTACAGTCATACAAAAACCATGACATCAATGTGGTGGCCATTTGATAAATGATTTCCAACCTTAGGAAGGAACCAATATGATTTTCATCAGATGAGAAGATAAGCTGTACTACTACTATAAGATGTCTATCTAGACAAGAGAATGCATTCGGTGCTTTAAAAGAAATGTGCTACAAAACCATAAAATGACATGAAAGAAACTTGGATAAACACTGCTATGTAAGGCAAGTATGGATGCCTTACATGGATAATGAATTAAACATTATACATTCTCATTATACATTAGGTACATGCTCTACCACTGAGCTATGGCCCAAGCCATATTTCAACAAATCAACCATTTGGTAGAGGGTAATTGGTAAATTTCATACATGTCAGGGGAACTCTGCAGTTTTGTTCAATTTTTCTATAAACCTCAAAATATTTATTAATTTCACTGATTCAAAAATACTGATTACCAACAATATGTCAAATCTAGTATTTTATTTTTACTTGCTCTCTTCTGAGAAGTAGTTATGGATCCACATCTTCGTTCTTTGCTGCTGAAACAACTGGTTCCTAATTTGCATTCTATTTTGTATCACTCCCATCATCTTCTATCTCATACTACATCTATGAAAGATATTTGTCAAGTAAGAAGAAAATGCTGCTTTGAAGACAGGAATCAAAAGTTTTAATTGAAATGTAAAAATAGTGAGAACTTTCAAAGCATTTGTCAACCCATGTCAACCTTGTTCATCTTTCTTCGCATAGATTCCACACATAGATGATATTCTTGCATGTTGATGACTAGGATTTTTTCTGAAATCTTCTAAGAGACACATTCTGCTACCCAGCAAGTGTTTTAGAGCTTTTCCTCGGGATCCTTAAAAGGCATGGTCACATCTCCCAAGAGGGTCTGCCTTGTCCTGTCTTTTTTTTTTTTTCTTATTACAGAATACTTAGAAATGTTTTGAGGCTGTCTAGTAAGAACCCACTGGCTTGCATTAGATGTAATACAAACTCCAAAGTAATCATTGACTTTAAAAAATAGAGCAAACTTGTTTTTTCTTATTTTGAGGATACTTTATATTCTCAAGTGTTTGGAAAAGGGTTAGACACACTTTGTTCAGAAAAAAAGTCCAGATAACAAGAACCTCACCTGGAAGACAAAGAAAAGCATGACAGAGGAACAGAAGGAAAAGAAGGAGAAGGAAAAGGGGAGATATGAAGGAAAATAGCAATAACTTTGTATGAGCAATTGCCAGTATCCACTACCATAGTATGTACAGGTAATTCTTGTCAAAGCTGAGAAAGATAGGCAAGAATCAGTGATGGGGACCATAAAGGATATTTTAAATGTTTTTAATGTTAAAGAGAATGTGTGTGTGTGTGTGTGTGTGTGTGTGTATGTATGTATGTATGTATGTATGTATGTATGTATGTATATAATTATCATGTAAAGATTATCAGTTCAATATAGTTGGGGATAGTTTTCATTTGATTTTATGATAAATGATGTCATTTTTGACATTATTAGGATTTTGCCAAAATCCTCAAAAGAGGGAGAAATGCACGTGGATGTGGAAAACTTGTCAACTGTAGGAACTAAGTTACTGAGAAAATAAGATACCCAGCATCTTAAATCCTGGTAAAAGAGATTATTCTTAGTGATGAAAAGTAGGTCTTCCCTGTTAATCAGTTGAGTAAACCAGCAGTCAACTACATGTGCTAAAAGATCAATTGAATTGGTTGCAGGACAGCTAAGTCAAGCACATCCAATTGTCTGTTTTCTAACCAAACAGCTTCATTGCTATGATCAGTGCGTCTGTAGATACTGTGGAGATGCATGAAAGAAGGGCAAATGGAAAACATGTTTATCTCAGAAGAACACATGTACATTTTGTAGAAATGCATTATGAGGCAAGCCAGTGAAATCCAGGTTTTCACCAACATTTTTACTGCTGCAGGGTTCATAAAGAATGAGTGGATAATTTAGTTCATCTGAGTTTAGAATAAGTTAGTGTAGTGGAAAGAGAATGGAGAGAGGGTTTAATAGCATCGTTTGGGGAGGGTTATAGGACTAGGCCATGAATAATTTAGGTTGAGTGGAAAAAGAGGAAGAAACCAATCTAGAGTAGGTGATGAGATATATAATGAAGTACAGTCAAGTCATGGGTTTGAAGTATGAATGAAGTGACGGAATGTAGGTTCTGGGAATCTGAAATAGGTAAACCAGAAGAAAACGATCAAAGAGCAAAGCCTCAAATTTAAAAGCTGAAGGTTCTGTGACTACCAACATTGACACAGTGGCTAAATCTGGGGGTCATATAACAGGTCGGTGGGGCTAAAGCTGCTGAGGCATTGAAGGCCAAGATACAGTGTGAGCTGTCTGCTGGCTCATCTGTTTACTTTCTGGTGGTTGTGATCTAGTATTTTACATTTATAGTCTTTCCCTGTCTCTCTGTCTATCTCTGCCTCTGTGTTTCTCTCTCTGTCTCTCTGTCTCCCCCTCCTCCACTTTCTCATTTATTTAACAAGTGAGGTTAATAACATCATCCAATCTATGGAGCTGTCCTGAAACCTAAATAAGTCTGCTCTTTTATTTAACATAGCAAATACTCTGTTAGCAGTTAGTTCTTTGTGTTGCTACTGTACATTTATCACTTCATATTTAAACATGGTGAAGGCTTATTGAATGCTTACTCAATAACAGTCACTAGTCTACAGACTTACTTTAATGTTTTATTTTCATTTACTCCTTACAATTTTCTTACAAGGTAGACGTGATTATTACCTCATTTCAAAGATAAGAAACAGAAGCCAGTGACTCTCAGTGTCGTCCTTTGTACCAAGGTAAAACGTATTTCATTTTAAACATAACATGTCTCCCATAGGTTCGTGTGTTTAAATACTTGGTCCATAATAATGCTGCTATTTGGGTAAATAGTGGAATCTTTAAGGGGTAGAGCCTTGCTGGAGGAAATGAATCACTTAGGACATGAGTTGACGTTTCAGAAACAAGTCATACTTTCTAAAACAGTCTGATTCCTGTCTATGGATACCATGTGAATCTTCAGCCTCATGCACCTACCATCCTACCTTGCCTTCCTGTTAACAGCAGGCGTGGCCATTTGGATACATATGCCCTCCATAGACTCATGTGCTTACATGCTTGGCCCATAGGGAGTAGCACTACTAGGAGGTGTGGCTTTATTGGAGTAGTGAAGTCTTAGTGCAAGAAGTTTGTCACTAAAGGGTGGTCTTTGAGGTCTCATATGCTCAAGTTAAACACAGTGTAGCTCCCAATAGCCTTCTGCTATCTACAAGCAAGATGTAGAACTATGAGCTCCTTCTCTAGCACCATGTCTGCCTGCATGTCACCATGTTTCCTGTCATAAGAATAATCTAAGCCCCTGGAACTGTACACTAGCCCCATTTAAAGTATTATATAGCTATTACTTTTATATTAATTAAAATTTATATATTATAAATTATATTAATTTTATAATTACTATTTTTTTTCTTTATAGGAGTTGCTATAGTTATGGTGTCTCTTCACAGCAATAAAACCCTAAGTCACCTTTTATTCCCCTTCATGATTCACCTTCTTCTTTGGAAACTGTGAGCCAACTTGAAAGCTTTCTCTCCCATTGGTTTTCTCCAGAGTATTTAATCATAACAACAAAGAAGGTAAGACAAAGTGATGCCAGACGCTCTGTGGAGAGTCACCGTCCTAGGCAGTGACAACACAAAAATAGGTGAGGTCACAGTGGCAAAGGCACGAAGCACGAGGACAAGACACAGAAGTAGAGACGTGGGAACAAGGAGGTAAGGGTAAAAGAGCCCATGACAATGCGGTGAAAGCCTCACAGGTTCTGAAGGAGCATGGAGGAGGAACCTGGAAGCCCAATGGGGAGCAAGGCTTCCACTGCGCAGAAGCAGCTCCAGAATTTCCGACCAAAGACATCAAAACACAGCTTCAAATGTGGGCATCCAGTGCTCTTGGCAAAGCTTTGGGATTCTGACCCTGTCGTTGTATTTTTATCCCATAGGGAGGAAGCTCTTGCGCAGCCCTTGTCCTCCAGCCCAGTCTTGCAAAGTCAAGCTCAGTTGGATGGTGAAGCTATCAAGTTAACCAAGAGGATACTAAGATTTGTGTTTCTTTTTTCTATTTCTTTCTTCTTTTTTTTTCTTTCTCCTGAATCCAAACCTAACATTAATGTGCTACTTCAAAACAGAGAAAAAGTCTTAAATGTTCAAATGTTCTGGGCTGAGCTATGCTGCAAATAAATACAAATATTTTTTTTTTCATGAGAGGTTTCTAATAGACCATCAGATAGATATAAAATAAACAAATAACTTGGATTATTTTTTCAAATTCAGTAAATATAGATAAGCCACTAGTTGAGGTAAACCAACATACTAAATTTGGTATGTTACCTGTCTTTGTAAGGCCCAAGTTCTATAATTTTATTTATTATATGTAAGTATACTATATCTGTCTTCAGACACCGTGGAAGAGTGATATATCCCATTACAGATAATTGTGAACCACCATGTAGTTGCTGGGATTTGAACACAGGACCTTTGGAAGAGCAGTTAGTGCTCTTAACTGCTGAGCCATCTCTCCAGCAAGATCTATAATTTTAAATGGTATTAAAAATACTTTATATGCTATGTAAAAACAGTTTGGTCTAAATGGAGAAGCTGAAATTTTTTCATAAATTAACATTAGAGATAATATTTGCAATGTATTTTGACAATAAAAATATACTTGAACTCTAATTGAGTGAAATAAACAATTCCATTCTCATGCTATTCAAAAAAATCTGTTATTATATTTTGAATTCCAATAATAAACATTTGTTCAAATTATTTTTTCTCTTATTTAAGCAACTATATAATATACTGAGTTTTATTTCCTAAGAAATATGAAATAGCTCTGAGTCCCTTATAGGGAACGAATATATATATATATATATATATATATATATATATATATATATATATATAGTAGACAACTTATATTAAAGTAAAATATAATTATGTAAATACTCTGAATGTGACATGGATTTTGTATTGGTCATTCAATAGCATCTTTATTCAGCATATAGACATTAGCTGATTATTGATCATACACCAGAAATTATTTCTGAGGAGGATACAAGTTAATAATGAATGGTCATTACTTTTTGAAAATAACCTAAGACTATACATGGAGGGAGCCAGGACTCCAGATACATATGTAGCAGAGGATGGCCTTATATGACCATCAATGGAAGGGGAGGGAGGCTTGATGTCCCAGTGTAGGGGGATGCTAGAGCGATGAGGTGGGAGTGGGTGAACGGGTGGAGGAGCACCCTCATAGAGACAAAGGGGAGGGGGAATAGGGGGAAAGGGGGCTTGTGGAGAGGTTGCCAGGAAGGAGGATATCATTTGAAATGTAAATGAATAAAGTGATTAAAAAATAACCTATCTTGTTACTTTATTATGATGATAATTTTGGTTGAAATTAAGGAGAACAAAGAATTTCTATGGAATTTTTTCATGTAAATCTGGCCTTTTATCTCTCACTCAGTTGCCATTATTCGTTATTGAATTTTATTTAATTTTTCCTAAGGATTGATGAACTCATTAATGATAACTCTAAAATAAAAATTGGACTCCACAAATATGGCATGCCTCTTCAACCTTTAAATCATGTTTTATGACCACTCCAGCAAATACTTACATTCTGTTACAATACTTAATTTGTTGAAATCCTGGTACACTGCTTAGATTAAACCAACCAAGACCTGTACCTCCACCAAGCTGGACTGAACACTGTCTACTACCAAACCCATGGTGCTGTTACTCTGCAGAAGGCTATTTACATATTTTCACTAGTCAACATTTAGCCTTCTCTTTTTAAATTGTCTGTGACATTAATTTCTCTGCAGGATCTCAGTGTGGGTTTGGAGGATTGCACAGCCAGTGAACACAGAGCATTCTTATAGCATGCAATCACAACTTATATTTAGCTTTCACAACAGAATTTTATCCAAAACCATTGCCTAGTTGCCAAAACCAATCTCAAACCACTTCCTAGGCCTTTGGATGACAAGTGGGCATGCCCCTTCTTCCACATGATGACGGCCACTACCTAGCAAGCTGCCTGATGCCTTCATGATGATGTGACTTGTTTGTTCAGAAATTTTAAATTACAATATTACAAGATTCACAAGTCATATTCTTTCCTTAGTGATTAAATCTATCCTTTGATGACTTTTTACTTGGATGTGATGCATTTGTAAGTTTCATTTTCATCTTCTTTTATCTTCCCTGCATTTTCATTATCCTTTGTCCTCCCTGTACTTTCCCGCAATCCTGTCAGTTTGTTTTGTTTTCTAACCTGCTGATTTCATCTAGGGTCATATTGTGATCATGAGTTTGGAAATTTCCTATGGAACATGGTGAGTTCCCCATTGGGTACATTACCCAAAACAGTGACTGCCCTTCACTGTTATAAATCAGTAGCCAATAGTTGAGTAGGGACAAATAGGGGCCCATGGTCCACTCCATAACCATGGTTTACATTACTTAGTAGAAATGTATTCTATCCTCTTTCATTGCTACTCTTTCTTACTTAGGACAAAAGTCTATCATTCTTCATAAGTATTCCAACACAACAATTCCCTCTTGCTGATTTAGACAACTTTATAATTTAATGTTTTCTGTAAACACATGTAGATCAAGAAAGAAGAAAGTTGGGGCTGAAGAGATGGCTCAGTGATTAAGAGCACTGACTGCTCTTCCAGAGGTCCTGAGTTCAATTCCCAACAACCACATAGAGGCTTACAACCATCTGTAATGGGATCTGATGCTCTATTCTGGTGTGTCTGAAGACAGTAACACTGTACTACTATACATAAAATAAATAAATCTTGAAAGAAAGAAATAGAAAGAAAGAAAGAAAGAAAGAAAGAAAGAAAGAAAGAAAGAAAGAAAGAAAGAAAGAAAGGAAAGAAAGAAAGAAAGGAAAGAAAGAAAGAGAGAGAGAAAGAAGGAAGGAAGGAAGGAAGGAAGGAAGGAAGGAAGGAAGGAAGGAAGGAAGGAAGGAAGGAAGGAAAGGAAGAACCAAAGAGACCAACAGGAGTGAGTAAGAATGGAGCCAAGATACAGAGACAGCTTTCTGTTTGGTTGAAGTATTTTGACATCATTAAAAGCTTTTTATTTCTCAAGTATCTTGCTTCCATAAGCTGTCAACATTATTGACTAATCTGCCTAGGAAATTGCAAGGATCTGGGAATTTTTATGTAGTTCAGTAATTATTCTTAAGAATGTCTTCTCTTGCAGCCGAAGAGATTCCACCCTGGATGGGAAATGTTTTTAGCATTCTATTCCAGGAATACTAAGCAGGAGTCTCATGTGATACATCCATGGACTATGGTACAAGGAGTATAGTGATGCTGGAATAGGAAACTTAAAAGTAGTAGTTCAAAAGGTGATGAGAAAGTACTAAATAGGCAGAGTTGCAGGAACATTTAAGATTGTAGGGAGGGTAGAGTCAGATATAAACCTAGCAACCAGAAGGTCAGTTATGATATTTTGTCCAAACAGTTTCACATACTGCTGGAGCTTAGTTCCTAGCCACGATCAAACACATTTCTTCTGCCTATTTATCACTGCAAGATTAACAACATTCATTGACAGTGTGCTAGAAAAAACACACATTTCTGTGTAACGGGAACAATTTAATACTAATTAGCAAAGAATAAATAAGTAATAATAAATAAATAAAACTTTGAACTTGGTTACAATTTGTCTATACCCACTGCAATTAAAGGTTATCAAATCTCCATTTCTTTCATTATAATCCTTAAAGGTTTTCTAAATTTCTTCTCCATCATCATCTTGTCATATATTGACAGAAGCTATTTCCTACAGATGCAATGTTTATTTCCTAAGTAATTAGTTTTGAAATTTGCTTCCTCCTTTCTCTCCATAGTACAGTTACTCCAATCTAGTCTTTCCAATCACTTGGAAATCATTTGGATTTCTGGTAAGAACTAAGGGGTCTGTCTTGTCCATAACTCTACTTACAAGACAGACTTTTTTACACTGAAACTCTATCTTATCACCTTTGCAAACCTTCTTTGGGAATTACCAAAAGTCCTCACCCAGGGCCTCCCATTACATCCCTCCAACAAGTCCAAAAAATCCCACAGACTCACTCCTAGGGCTATATACTATTTCCTGCCTCAGTACCTTTTAGTGATAGTCGATGTTCTTGCCTACCATATGCATTTAACTGTGTACTCCATTAAATATAGGAACCATGTCCTGTCTATCAGTGAAGCCACACCAAACAAGAGTGCTGGCACCTAGGAGAAGGAAACAAAAACCAGTGACTTTTAAATCACTTTAATAATTCCAAACAAAAGGGCTGTTTGTTGAACACAAATAGCAAACAGATGATTGTACAGACATATCTGATTGCCACAAAAATACATGGTGTCTCCATTTGGGCCCAGAAGAGAAGGCTAGGATATCTGCTTGTAGATGGCAAGCAGAGAAAAGGAAAAGAACAGAACAGACCACTTCATCACAATACAGGGCCAGCCTAGATCAGCATGGTGGGGGTAAAAACCCTTCCTATTTATCACCTAAGTAAAGAATACCAATTGTTTCTCTCTTAAGCAGGACCAGAACAACTCAATGGCAAGCCAACAATGATGGGCACTGCATTCCTGAAGGGAAGCTGATGGTTCTGCTGCCATTAGCCTGGTCAACAAAGGAGACATGATCCAGGAGCCACCAGTCTAAAGGCTGGTACACCACAGGCAGGCATGCTTCTTGGAAAAGACGTCGGGCAATTAGGAATTCAAGCCTAGCCCCAGTTTTTCAGATGGAGCCTTCTAATTTTCCTTTCCCCTCCTCTGAGCTGCTTCCAGGAAACCTGCCTTGTCCTCTGCTGTGGTTGGGAAGATCAAATGAGTATTTTACTGAAAGAGCAGGGCTCTCCTCTCCTCCCTTCTCCTTCTTGGGCACCCATGAGTTATGGCTTACACAAGAACACTGCTGGAGTGTGACGTGGGGCCACCTCCTTTCTCAGGCAGGGGCCCATTGCGTGGCATGAGAGCACATGAGGTCAAGGTTGAAGATCAGTCCTCCTGGTCCAAATCTTTACTGGTGGCAGCCTGATTTCACCACGGAAGCTACCATTTGCAGTAGAATTCTCTGTGACATATTTTCAGTTTGGTGGATTTTTGCATGTTTTCGTGACATTCCTTCAGAATTTTACTTCCACTAGCTAATTTTTTTTTTTTTTTACCAAAAAACTTTGCCAGAAGAATTAGATAAAATCAGAAAGAAACAAAACAGAACACATTTCCTTCCCTTCCAATAGGAATAAAATGATTTGTTGAAATAGAAAAAAGAAAAGATCAGATTCCATCTTGATAACCAATGTTTTCTCTAATTTTGCAATACAATTTCCAAACCTACCCCAAAGAATCGCTTGCATTCTTCCCATGGATAGACAATATGACTTCTGCACAGAATGTTTATATGTCCTCACCTCCTCTACTTTGTGCCTGTAGGCCAGTGCCTAAACCAATATAGTACACAATCTCTCATCCTACACTTGTGTCCCTCGTATCAGCTTGTGACCTTATGGACTACAAAGATTTATCTCACTTGATCACCATAAAGTCATTATTTCCTTCCAAATAAAAATTGCTATGCCTACTGGCTGCACTGAGTTCACTGTGGGCAGAGATCATGCCCTGGTTTCAACATTTAGAGGTCAAAAAAATAGAGTAGCACTTAGACTAAAATACTAGTGGGTCACACATTACTATGTCTCAAATGTTGTATTCCAGAATAATCTTGAGTATTTTTGACATTCCTTTTCTCTCATTTAGTTGAATTTTGCAGATGGAAGTACTTCTTATCCCTTAAGCTTAGCCCATGAAAAGACTAGGAAGATGCTGATGTCATCACTTACAAAGATGAGTGGAACTGGACCCAGTGGTGGTAATGACATTACCATAATTTTAAACTCAAAATATTTACATTAAAAACACCAAGAGAACTTTTGGATATTAGACCAAAAGCTCGGAATACCCAAGATACAATTTACAGACCGCATGAAGCTCAAGAAGGAAGACCAAAATTTGGATACTTTGGTCCTTCTTAGAAGGAGGATCAAAATACCCATGTCTCACAGCCAACCAATGGATTGAGCATAGAATCCCCAATGGAAGAGCTAGAAAAAGGACCCAAGGAGCTGAAGAGGTTTTCAGTCCCACAGGCGGAACCATAATATGTACCAACCAATACCACTAGAGCTCCCAGGGACTAAAACATCAACCAAAGAGTACACATGGTGTAACCCATGGCTCCAGCTACATATGTAGCAGAGGATGGCCTTTACAGACATCAGTGAGAGGAGAGACCATTGGTCCTGTAAAGGCTCGATGCCCCAGTGTAGGAGAATGCCAGATCAGGAAAGTGGGAGGGGGCATGGGATAGGGGGTTTTCGGAGGGGTAACAGGGTAAGGGGATAATATTTCAAATGTAAATAAAGCAAATATCTAACAACAACAACAACAACAACAAACGCCAAGAGAGCTTCATTCCCAGATCCTAGATCCAATGAAGTTTAAAAAAAAATGTTGGGTGCTACCCCAGAACCACTTTGGAAGGAAATTTGCATAATGTGTAAATCATAAGGGTACTGGAACTAGGAAAGCTCAATTTCTTTGAGGATGCCACAGTATGTTTTAAAACATTGACTACTCTCTGATCTAAATAATAATATTCCTCTTATTGAGAAACTCCTGATGCATCCTTCCTTCCTGCTGTAAAATGGTATGTTGCTAACAATTGCTAAATTACTACCATATTTACTTGTGTTTGTATTGCCTATGGTCCTCACTGATCTTCTCTTTCTTCACAGTCTGGAAGCAACAAACCAACCTTTTTGTTGAAAAATGAAAAGGAAAAAGGAAAAAGGAAAACCAAAATGAAGTCTGGCTTTTACATAAACACATATGCGCCACTTTATTTTCTGCATCATTCACAACCCTTCTAGATGAGCAGGCGTCTTAGTACCTATTACATCATTTCAGAGTACCACAGAGACACTTGGTATGTTCTCCAGTTTTATTTCTGAGAACACAGGCACAATCACATTTTCATGATGCCATCTACTGATACACAGTGAAGGTAGAAGAATCTGAACCTACTTCACTGACAGTGTGAGTTTTCACTATTTATTACCAATTTTCTATGCTTGTGAAATCTGTGTCTTTATTTTCCATTTCTTTTCCTACTTCCAGCCATGTTTAACAACTTCAAAGGAGTCCCATGCCAAACATTATATGGCATTACACAGAGGTCATAGTAGTTTGGTCATTAGATACAATATTACCCAAACTAAAAGACTTGAATTACTTGCCTAAGCTGTGGAAGCTGCTTCCCACCACTTCGACCCCACAGAAGCATCTCTGCCCTCTTCTTGCTCCTTTGACCTTGATACGATTCTGAGTGCCTTCCACTTGACTCAGACTTTTTTATGCACCGTATTTCTTTTTATTCATTCGGGATGTTCTAATCTTACAAAGAAAAATGAACTATCTCAGAGGGAGGAGCACAAATGTATCATTTGAATCAATTAGGCGCATACCAGACACATTAAACCTGTTGGATACTCAAAACATTTTGACTATGAATGATTATTGTACAAATGCAAGCTGTTAACTCGTAAGTTATCCTTTCATAAGTAATTCATTGGCTGCTGGATTAGACTAAATACAAGACAAGCCAATACTAGGAAAACTTCAGATTAGATGTATTTTCTTTGTATAAGCTCCAATTTCCCTTTACCCTGGCCATGCCTCCTCTCATTTATCTTCTCCCCTGCTCATCCGTCTTCTGCCTATAGTATCTCACTGATATGAGATTACTATTACTAAGCATTAACAATGCCATCATTGGCACTTTTCCTGTTCGATCTCACACTCTCTTTCTTGTTCTTCCATAAGTTTCCCTTCTGTAAACTAGATCATCTCACTCAAGGTCTGTCAGGCTCAACTGTTCTGTGCTGTTTCCTCCTTTGCGTTATTTTCTGAAAGTCCATTTGGCCCTCTAGTGTGCTCTTCCCATTGAACCAGAAGGGAAGTGGACAAGAACTCCTTTGACTATAGTTCATTTGTACATCTCAGTTCATTCTTGAATAGTCAAGAGGTTAAATTCCTCTTGATATATCAAATTTTGATAGATTCTTATGCTACCCACTTAAAAAGAGTAGATCTAGCCAGTTTTAACTTTGTGTGAAGAATACATTCTACTTCAGATAAACATAGAATGACGTATTGATGAACAAAAACTCTGAAATTGCATTCATTGCCAATTTTTTTTCTGTTTCATCGAAGAAAATTCAGTCTGGGTTCTGATGTGCTGGAAGTCTAATTCAATTACATCTCTTAAAACAAGGACAACACTTTATCATTTGCAAATAAAATGAAAACTGGCTTTTACTTCTGAGCTATTTTACAAAGTTGATAATAATCAATACAAAAGAAACATTTGGATACCATCTATCCCATTAAACCAGATAAAACAGGGACAACAAAAAGACAAGAGGATCAACCAGGAATTTGAGTGCTATAAATCCTGGACATAAACTAATGTGTTAATCTACAAATTCAAGGCCACCATTGCTAAAAGGCTAAATGTTGTTTTCAAGGATCTTAGCTAGGATTATCCCTGGCCTGAGGATCACCAGCTGAGCTTTGCATCATGATGAACTGCTTGACACTACCAATTTAAAGGAGGAGGAACTTACTTTGGTTTCAAGGTTTAGGCCCCATGGTTGTCTAGCCCCATTTCTTGGGTAAAACATCATGGTGATAGTCAAATGCGAAAGACAAGGAAGCAGAAAGAGACAGACAAGAGTCCACTCCCCAACTTCTTTCCCCTCCTAAAGTTTTCAGTCTTCTGAGAATAGTGTCACTAGATGATAAGCCAGCATTCAGAAAATGAACCAATAAAGGACGTGTTATATTCAAGCCACAACATTAGAGAACGCAAAGTGCTACTGCTTTGTATCTTAAGGATTTATTATAGGCTGTCATATGTTGTTAATATGATATACAAAGTCTAAAGAAATTGTCTTCAATAAAAACAGAACTTTGAAATGTGACATTTTCAGAAGGTTCTTTCACTGAAGAAGCTTCTAGTTTGTGAGGGCCCAAGAGCATGATAAAATGTGAGCCAACTTCCTTCCAGCTCCCCTTGTCTTGCTAATAACAATGATTGCCCTTCCACTGCACAGTTTGCTCCAGAATATTCTATCACCGATCATGCACTCCTCTACTTCTGCTCTTCTTCTTACTGCTTGTTACTAGAACTGCTTGTTATAGTCTATTCGGTTGCTAGAACAAACTTCTGTCAACTGGGTGGTTCATAACAACATACATTTCTTTCTCGCAGTTTTAGAAGTCACAAAGTTCAAATTAAGGAACAGATTACAAGTCTGACAAAGACCCATGTTCACTGGTAATGCTTTCTTGTCGTATCCTTCCTTATATGGAAGAAAGGACACAGATCTCTGAGGCTTCTCTTTATTAAATCTTCATTTATTCATTAATTATTTATTGGATAGGGATGTGTCCAGCAGCAGGAGAGTGGAGGTCAGAGGGCAATTTTCAGGAGACGTTTTTTGCCTCCCACCCTGGTGGGGTTGGGTCTCTTCTGAGGCCCCTCTTATGAGGACATGAATCCTGATCATAAGATATATTATGATAAATTAATCAGCTCTCCAAAGTTCCATTGCTCTCCACCAACTGCTGAGATGTGTGCTTAGAATAAATTTTTTAATATATTAAAAAAAGAAAATCTGACAGTGATATATCAATCCATATGTTTCAAGAAGTTAGAAGTACAAGCTGAATTCTAAACGCAAAAATAAAGAAAAATAATGTTATAAATGTAAACTGTCTTATACGGACAATAAACTTTCTAAATTCAGTTCTTTGAAAGGGTTGATTAAATTTCTAAGCCTTTTGTAGAAATTATTTATGAATAAAAGGATACAAATTGCAAATAACTAAACTTTTCATATAGAAGAACAATTCCCTCAGACGTCCAAAATATAAAGAATGTATTATATGGTTGTAAGATTAAATAATCTGCATTTAAATTAGAATTAATTAGTTGAAACAATTTTAATGTTTCAGATATTACATTTATATCAAAGTAATTTTATTTTTGTTAAAGATATTGAAGCCATGATTAAAACTTTTTCTAGATCAAGATAAACATATCAGTTCCAAAATAAAGTGACGTCACCTAGAGGCTATCACAGAGAATGGCAGGAAAAGTTTAAGTAAAACATTGTACTAATCTTATGCAAGAATCTTACAGATATGTAGAATTGGGCACTCTGTGGTTCATTTTACTCATAAACGTTGTGACTAGTCAGAGTGAACATAACCAAAAAATTTAATATGGTCAGTGTTACTTATTAAAGTGATACAGATGTATAATCTATGATGACCAGCATTTCAGTGTTGTGTTTTTCTACCAATGAAAGATGTTTAGCTATTTGAAATCACTGCACCATATTATAGGATACAGGAAAGATAGAATCTAAGAATATGAAGGAAAAACCATGGGACAAAAGTCATGTTCACATAAAGATGATTGGCCCTGTCTTTGTTCTCAGATACATTTACAATTGGTAGCCATCATGCAAGGGATGAAAGGTACATATAATAAATGAATTACAACTTTCAGATTCACTACATCTGGACACAATGTCAAGTAAATGCCAATGTGGATTCTGAAATAACTGTGGTATATCTAAACATCTTAGGGAACTAGGTTTACAATTTTTGAATCACATCAGTGTATTGAGATAGGCCTATTTTGGTTGGAGCCAACTGGAGCAGACATTTCTAAGTGTAATCTTAGGTCTGCCCTACAGCTAGTGACTTAGTTATAAACCTCTTAATGTTGGTGACCTTATGAGAAAATAGACCCATAATGAACAACAAATTAATTAAACTGAATAGTCCACATGGTAGGTGGTTCTTCCCTATGTGAGAGTTCTCCAGAAGTAACAGGGAATTAGGTCATTTTGCCTTATAAAATAAGACAGGTTTCTGGCCTCTATGCATAATATGGAGTCCATATTGGCCTTTTTTCAGTCAGTGAAAAGAAACCAAACTCAACAACTGTGCTGGTGTGCTGCTATTCCCATTGGATATAACGCATGGAATGAATCTCAACAAGGATGCAGAGGCATCCTTTTTTGAGGTGGAGCCATTTGGAGACTGGCTTGTAGATATCTGACTTGATTATCTTTGGTAGGTCTTAAGACTATTCTGGGGTAGCAAAATAATCAAAATAAAATTATACATGTATCTTTAGATATAAAATATATGTCCCTTTCTACATTTTAAATTTACTGTTTTCCTGTAATTTTATAGTGTAAGAGGTCTTTCCTTCTTGTGAGTATCATAGATTTCATAATTCCCAACACTGAATATTGAAGGAGTATGTTCCCTGTTAAGACCAATATGAAAAGTTTGTGTCCATATGAACACAGAAGACGACATGACTAAGAACTTTAAGAGGCATTAGACGGAGCAGGTATAACAGCCTTGCACACTAGGGCTTAAGCTTTAATCTCTCTAAACAACACTTTGTGTTCAAAACACGTTTGGGCTCCAACTTTGCTTTTGTAATGCCTTTTGCTTCTGGTAATCAGAGCCTTGGTATTGCACAAAGATATTCAGGGGTTCCAGGAACATCTGTGACAGTAAGAAGGGAAATGCTAACTTTATGAGAAAACTAGTTAATTGTTTCCGACTGTCCATTCTTATTCCCACCACTGCAGCAGTACATTTGGAAAACCTTAATACCCTGCTCTAACCAGGGCCAGTTGATTTGCTTGATGGTTTTCTATCAATGACTATTCAATAGAACTGGGATGGATAATTGGAAATAGCAAGAGATATAAAGACATGGCTTGAAACCCCAACAGTAGGGTGTCCCAGAAAGCAGCCTGAGCATAGCTGAGGTGACAAGGAGACAACTGGGGAGAGAGTCTCCACATTGTCCCTTCCTCAATGCAGTGCAAGACCATATTTCCTGATGTTCTTTACAGTTAGTAGCACATGTTGGATTTGACCAACTGAACACAAATTGGAGCGGTGTGGTCTATATCCAGGCCTATCCATGCAATTGTCATGCATTGTCAAATGACCCAATTTCCATCTTCTATCTGCAGTTAGATGCACTGGGGCAACTTTAAACCAATGGCAGGGCACAGGCACAAGACAATGAGTCTCTGAGCTCATTGCTGGACCATCTGACTTCTATTCAGGAATTTCCACAATTGGCTTAACACACTTAACACACTTAACTGTGTTAAGACATGGTGGCTGCACTTTGGTACTCTAGCACCATCGAGCCCACTATGACTAGTAAGTGTGATAAATGTAACAGCATTGTCTACCTACCCTGATTGACCTATGGGAAAACACTTTATAAATTGTTTTTCATTTTTATTTTAGTTTATATGTAAGAGTATTTGGCTTGGGTGTGTGCCTGTGTACTACATGAAGACTGGTGCTCTTGTAGACCAGAAGGGGCATCAGATAGATGCCGTGTCACCGAACCCACCATGTGAGTGCTGGGAATCAGACACAAGCTCCCTGGAAGCACAGCCACTGTTCTTAATTTATTGGTCATCTCTCTAGTCATAAGAGGGACATTTTAGCAGGACTCTCTCAACCTGAGAAAGTAGTTCCTGGTTATTTTTATGACAAGAAAAGAAAACCAGTAATTATTAAAGAGCAGTACTAGAGTAGCCCTTTTACATTTACAGAATTTTCCCTTAATTTTCAATTTTATTTCTGTTGTGGTGTGTGTGTGTGTGTGTGTGTGTGTGTACGTACAAGTGTATGCACAGGATGCACACTTGGCATCCTCCTCCATCACATTTCTACCTCTTATTTTTGGGGCACCATCTTTTCCTGAAACTGGAGCTGTTTTATGGTTTTGCCAGGTGTTCAGCAAACGCAGGCATTCCCCTGCCCACGTGCTCAGCACTGGGACTGCAGACACCCAGGGATGTACCAGGTTTTCACTTGGTCATTGGTGACTCACTTCAGGTCTTTACAGCTGCACGGTAAGAACATGAGCAACTGGCCACCTCCCCACCTCCGGTCTATGTAATATTTATAAACAATGTCTTGTTTTGCTTCAAAAATAAAATAAGTATAAGAAAAAGTAAATAGTTAATTGCTTCATTATATTATTGCAGTTTTTAGAGGGGAAACATACCCACATATTGGTCTAATAAACTGATAATAATAAAGTTGTAGTTTCCATTCCTATTTCAACTTTATACATATTTTTAATATTTTCTCAAAATTAATTTTCTTCATATATTTATGTTAAATAAACAACATAGGGATTTTATTTCATCCATCTGTTCTGTGGTATTTTGTTGGAGAAAAAAATTATCAACTTTGCTGACACAAAATTTCTTTTATAGTAAATAAGACATGTATAAATGTGGGAAAAATATAAACTTAAGGCCAAACTGGTAACATTTTGTTAAAACTACATTTTGCAATAGATTCTTTTTTTTAAAAAAAATCACATCATGGTCATATGATCATTTATTTAGGATTAATTCTATCACTTCCAAATAGTTTCAGAGTAAAAAATTTCCTTGAAAATACTTGTACCAGAAATCTTATTGCAGGTTCCTAATACATTTGGTAAACTTGAGTTTAACTCATGCTGTGTACATCTAGGAGAAACTGAGCAGAGCCTTCAGGCTTCCTCCTCGCATTTCTTCTCACAGTGTAGACCTGGCATCTTGATTATTTCTCTTGGTATTTTCCTTTTCTGTGTAATTGCCTGGTGTGTTCATCTTACACAGTTAGTAAGCTCCACAGTTCTGCTCACACATCAATCTTTGACTGTTGAGTATACCAAGTTTAATCATGTTATGGTATTAACAGGGACATCAATTCTGGATGTTTGTAAATATTTTCCTTTGGCTTGCCCATGCCTATGTCTATACACCAGAAAAACATGAAATTTAGAAAACAAAACCCACAGAGATATTTCTTTGTCTGAAAGATACGGCTTAAATGCAGAGGCACATAACATCATGGGAATTTGAAGTCTGGCTTGAACCTAAGAGAGGCTTGAAGGATTCTGAACTGTAGAGCCTCCCCCTCTGGAAAGGAAATCAGTAGATGAACCCACAGGAGTTAGAGGCCAGCTCTGCAGCTGGGGCTGCCCTCGGTTAACGTTCACAAAGAATCCTCTCTTTACAGAACAAGTGACTAAGTGTGCTCACTTGAAGCCAACCTGCATAGTCTCGAACCTCAGCTGACATCACAGCAAATGCCCACAAATTAGAACCGAAAAAGTAGGTTTATGTGCTTGTTTGTTTGGTTCGTTGGTTGGTTAGGGATTTTTTTATTGTTGTTTGCTTTGTTGTTTGTTTGTTTCATATCCAATATATTGGATATGAAATTCACATTTCTGGGCAAGATGAAAATTCAAAGGCTGATTAAGTTTTATTCATTTTCATTAGGTTTTTAAGTTTTTCTGTGGATATTGACACGCCGCTTGCATCTCTGGTTAAGTGTTCTCGCTGCCTAGTCTCTGCCTGTCCCGGTCACCAAGGGCAAGGCTATTCCAGCTCTTCTCCATTTGAATGGATGAGCACCTACCCAGCTCCTGAGACAGAAAGTAAACCTTCCACAGGCCCCAGGACTAGCACAGGCCACAGGAGGCTGCTAACACTTTTATTTATGTTTTTATGATTTAATCTATAGTTTTATCAAAGCACTGTACATAATTCTGTCACCATGTTATTCTATAACAGTTTCAATATTTCTCTGAGAAAAATAACATTTTTGTAAACCCCATTTTTATGACACATACGATAGCTCTCTAACAAGGGAAGGTGGCTGTTTCCCCTAAACCAAGCCCTGTTCCCACACAGTAGCGGGTCTCAAAAGACCAACACAAGCATGGATAGAGATAAAATTTACCTCCTGCTCAGATAAAACAAAACACAAACAGCAACAACAAAACACTGAGAAATGAAGCCATTGATTCCATCCCAACGGGTTTCAACATCCCTAATGCAACCCTTTAATATAGCTCCTCATGTTGTGGTGACCCTCAACCACAATGTTACTACTGCATAACTGTAGTTTTTGCTACTGTTATGAATTGTAATGGAAATATCTGTGTTTTCCGACGGTCTTAGGGAACCCCCGTGAAAAGGTCACATCTCCTCCAATGTGGTTATGATTCACATGTTGAAAAACACTGATTTAGACTATACATATATCCCAAAGCCATCATTATCTTCAAGGAAAAGAAAATAAAAACCTTAAGTTGTTGGATAATGGAGAATCACCCAACAAGATGAGCTGTGATAGTGAGAATTTGGCTGAGGTGGGCTCTGGGTTGGTGTGCAGGGACACGTGACAACGTTAAAAAATGCTGTGGTACAGAGCTTCAACTGTATGGTGGGAGTCGAACACTTGTTGTAGAGAATCCCTTTGGAAATAATGTCTCTGTACAAGAAAGTAAAGTTTTAACTCTTCCAAGACTGGGAATTTCCAAGACTTCTGAATTTCTTCTGTTTTCCGAAGGCCCCACCCGGGTAGGTACTCCCAACCTCAGTCAACCCTCCTGAAAATACAACACTCTGTCAGTGTTTTCCAGTTTGCTCTTTCATTTTTGCATGCCAAGTCCTTAACTGTGATTATATTGATCCACGTGCCTGTGAATCAAAGCTCAGCATAGACCCAAGACCTTGAGATGTTCACCTCATAGCTCATGTTGACAGACTTATTTATGGAGGTGTTTTGTTTTGTTTTAAGCGAGCTTTTTTGCCAGCTAATAATATCCTCAACTTCAAGGCCAAATTCATAGGCTTCTAGAGTGGGTTCCTGGAATTAATCTCTATGTAAATCAGCCTCACTGCCAAAGCAGGACTGTTCAGACCCTCCCTGGTAAAGACAAGCCCCTGGTGATAAGTGCCTACTGCCAAAACGCAGTGTAGTGTGACTGCCATCTGCTGGCAGGGCTCTGGCATTACAGAATGGGCTACCACGCGCTCCGTGGCTGATGCGTTCCTTTGCAAGCTACACGCTTCTTCCGGAAAAATAAAGACTCAGTTTGATCATTAAATTTTGTCCACATTCAACACCAAAATCCCCATGCATTTGGGGGAAGAGCTACAGAATCAGTAGGAGACTGATTCTGGTTTGTGGTGTGCGTTCCAATTCTAAATCCAGTGAAGCAACACTTAGTAGCTAACAACTAAGGTCCTATTCTTATCAATTACTAAGTTCCCTCAGCGGAAGCCATTATCGTAAGCCCAGAGGTAGTGCTGATTCTGTGGGTTCTTACACTATGGAGGACAAGAGCTGAAACACTCACCATCTTCCTCATCAGCTATCACTATAAAAAATATGCCTTCTCCTTAAGAGAAGATTGTGTTTCTTAGACCCCAAATAACAAAATATTAAGCACTGAAATTTAGACGATGAGAGGCTTTTTCCTTGTTATAGAAGACACAGTTGCATGTTTAATGCCAAGAACTAATAGTTGTTCTTGTATCAAGCATGTTCCTTTGTGATGCAGGTTCTTCCGTACCTGCGGGGTTTGTGGAACCTCACAATTGGCAGGCACGTGGTCGACTGCAGTGGAGGTCGCCACTCATTTCTACGAGTAACAATGAGAACTTGTATCATTGTGAATGGTGAACAACTGGGACGAATTTCCCATAAAGGGCACCCACCACCACCACTGTAGGATAAAACCAAACTTCTTGAAAGAGCCTTACTCATGTTAGAAGCAACTAATCGAACACAGAGCCTCACTGATGTTCATTTGCTGAGATTTCTTTATTCAAGGGCATGGGAACGGAGATCTAAGATCTTACAAAAATCAAAAGGATGCTTCAAATTTTATGAAAGACAGATTTACAAACCGAATAACCCTATACTTCTGAAAACATCATTCCTCCCATTCCCAACACTTGTTCCATCTTTTTATCCCCACTGCTCCAACACAACAAGCACAAGACTACAGTTGAGATGGCTCTAAGCCATCAACCAATGGCTGGGATTTGAACCAGGGATGTTTGGATCTGCAGTCCATGCTCTTAGCTGCTGAGCCACTGCTCCATCATAATAAACAGCCACACATGGGTTTGGGTAGAGACAGAATTCCACCCACATTTCCAAGTGCTGGCAAACTGTCTCAACAAAACCAAATCTATGTACTGCTTATGCCTGCAGAAACCTCCTTAGTCCTGTGTGTCATCATCTTGTTAACAATGGCAATGTTCTACTAAATGGTCTCTCAATTCATTCTTGCCCCCAGGTTTTCAATGTTTAGAATTATAACTGGAGTAATCTTTGTAAATGCATCTCTAGTAGGGACCAAACCTTGAGCCTTGAGGCATGATTTACACAAGCCCTTCAATGATCTGACTTTTTATTTATTTGTTTGTTTAATTGTTTGTTTGTTGTTCCCAGTATCTTCCAATCACTCACCTTATCCACCAACACTCTCAATCTTCTGTTCTTACAGCCCTGGGATTCTGCTCCTACTTGGGAGTCTTTAGATCTTTTCAATCTCCTGGGTACCAGATTTCTGCTGCCAAGCTCTTTGCTTCCATTCGTGTCTCCGAGAAAACAACACCATCTCCTCTTGGTGCATCTCCATCACTGCTTTGTTGAAATCAGACTCTTTCTTCAACTACCAAACAAAAACAAACAACAAAACAAAACAACCAAACAACAAAAATCCCTACAAAACTACCATTTTACTCTTCTAGTAGCACACCTATTTGCAATTAACTTAGAGCTTTTCTGCCTTCAAATTCCCTTCTTATTCTGCCATTAAAAGGCAAAACTATAACAACAGAAATCTTCAACATCATGTTGCCAGTAGCCAGAACAAGCCTAGTCCATAATAAATATTTCAGGAGAAGTGTATCTGCCTGTACACTAAGACTCTGGGTACATTTATTCTTAACCACATTTTCCTAGTTTAAAAAAAAATGTGCGCTGGAGAGGTGGCTCGGTGGTTAACAGCACTGCCTGCTGTTCTGGAGGACCTGGGAATCAATTCCCAGTAACTACATAGTGGCTCACCATTGTCTATAACTCCAGTTCCAGGGCTTCTGACACTCTCACACAGACTTACATGCAAGCAAAATACCAATGCATACAAATTTTTTAATAATAAAATAAAGACATTAAAAAAAGAATCCTATTAATCCTAAGTTTTAAAAGAGACTTTGTTTTAGCAACCCTTCTTGCTAGAAAGTCCATGACAGTCTGAGCTTGGATATCAATAGCTGAATGTTTGTAATATGCAGTATTAAACCCTCAGAGAGGATTTATATGAAATCAGCCAATTAAAAATGGATGTCTGGGGAAAATGTTTGAAAAAATACACATGGAAGGATCCATAGCTCCAGCCACATGTGTAACAGAGGATGGCATTGTCGGAAATCAATGAGAGGAGAGGTACTTAGACCTGTGAATGCTCGTGCCCCAGTGTAGGGGAATGCCAGGACAGGGAAGCTAGAGTGGGTGGGTTAGTGAGCAGGAAGAGGGGAGATGGGATAGGGAGGTTTAGAGAGGAAATGAGAAAAAGGGATAACATTAAAAACGTAAATAACAAAAATATCTAGCAAAAAAGTTAAAAAAAAGGAAAAAAAGGAATGTGTGGGCATTTTTAATGCTTCAGTGTTTCAAGATGAAAGTATTTCAGATTACACAAAATCCTGAACATAGTTAACACTGAACTAAGTGTTAAATCTCTTAGAGAATAAATTTTTGTATATATATATATATATATATATATATATATATATATATATATATATATCCTTTTACCACAATAGAAAAAACATTAAGAAGTATGATTAACACGTAAGTCAAAGTCTTTGAGGGAATCAAATTACCCTCATAATGTGGATAGACTTGAACCAATATATTATAAATCTTAAGAACAAACACTCTGAGCCTTCTCTAAGGCAAACAAATTCTGCCTCCAGACTGCCTCTGGCTTCAGACTGCAAGTCAGTATTACCAGAATTTCCAGGCTCCTATTCTGCCTTATAGATTTTAGACTTTCCAGACCCCACAATTTGTGAGTCAATTACTAAAAATAACTCTACCTGCGCCAATCCCTGTCTATGTCTGTGTTTTTCTATCTTGTGTCTGTCATTGATCCATCACTTCTGTGTCTTGAATGGGTCACTTTAAATTACTTAACATCAGGAAAAAAAAAAAAAAACAGATAAGAGCTTGACCTTTAGAGTCAACAGACTCTGTGGCATGGAACTTAGCTTTGAAATGCATTAATTTTATAATTTCAGGAATGTTTAAAAGCTTCGCTAATCCTCCCATTTTGTTGTTATGTAATAGGAATAACGCAAGTAATATTTATCTGACTTTTACTGTATGTTTCATGTTCTGCAGGTATTATTTAATATCCCTGCTATTAGGCAGGGGAGTAGCTGACGACCTTTGCATCATATTAAATCTCTCTGTCTCCAGTGAGGAACTGATAGGGTCACTGCATGCTTATGCGCATGAGCACAAAGAGCTACTTCTGGCTCTGCCGTGGGGAAAACACACGCTAGCCAGCATTCTTGAACCTCCAGCAGTTTAGGATTTGATCATGTCTCCTGATTAAATCCCACAACCAAATGCTAACATCTACTTCAATGTTGTCCTGGATTATTAATCGGATCTTACCCGTAACAAGTGCAAAAATAGCACCTAGACTTTGTTTACATTTCTCTGGAGTAGATTCAGACATCAGAATGAGCTTCAGTTAGTCAAAGGATGGTCACATCTTAGAGCAGTTATTCTCAACCTGTGGGTTATGACTACTTTTGGGGGGTTAAACAAGCTTTTCACGGGGGGGTGTCTAAAATCATCAGAAAACACAGATATTTACATTACAAATTCATAACAGGAGAAAAATTATGGTTATGAAGTAGCAAAAAAAATAATTCTGTGTTTGGGGATCAACACAACATGAGGAACTGCATTAAAGGTTCACAGCATTAGGAGGTTTAAGAACTATTGCATTAGACTAACCAAGCTCCAACTGCTTTTTTCTATTATAAGAAAAAAATTGACAAAGCATGCTGAAAAACACTGAGTAATTCCAATAGCTCTTTATAGATTTCCTCAATGCAAACTGAAATACTTTGGGTGACTAAGTCCATTTCCTAGCACTGTGACAGGACTTGTTTTTCTTACTTTCAGGGAGATGAAAACTGTCTGACCTTGCACACAAAGTAGGTTCAAGACTCCAAGGTGCCTTCTTTTCTATTACAAGCCAATGCCCTAGAGACCACAATGAAAATTTTACAGACATATTCACAGGTAAAAACTAATCATTGAATTGTTATCGTGTGGGTACCAGGGTACTTTTTTGTTCTTTTGGATCAATTGTCTAATGTTTATTTTTTATAGTTCTCCTTTTTGTTTTTCAATGTATGAAAATTTCCATATATATATATAAATATCATTTATCTTTTCAATTTCAAATTTTTACATATATGAAATATACATTTTTATATAAGATATAAGCTATTTATAATTTGTTTATATATAAACTAATTTTAATTTGTTTATATACATTATATCAATATTAATATATATGTGTGTGTGTGTGTGTGTGTATAGTTGGCTGGATGACATGCCTGTGATATTTACTTTCTGTTCTTGAATAAGTATTTAACTTCCCAGACAATTCTTCCAAATGTCCAAATTGCTTGAAGAAGTAAATAATAAATAACTTCTATTTCCAAGTTCCTCTTGTGCATTATTCAATGAATCCAATCTCTGTGAGATGTTACTTACAAGGGCATTCACTTACACCAATGTTTACTGTTCATGTTCTACATAACTCCGTCAGAATTCTATGGAGAGATGGAGCTGCTTTACCAGAGTTGCCCCCAACAAGGGAGACCTAGGGTTTTGTAGCCCACTGGTACTTCTTCCCCATGCCCTCCATGGTTACTTTATGGAAGCCTAGATCCCTTGCCTCTGATTCTGGAGGTGTTAATGTCTACTCCAGAGCTCCCCCTACAGGCCTTTGTCAGTTTCCCTGCCTGGGCTTCTTTATATTCTTTTTTTTTATTAGACATATTATTTACATTTCAAATGTTATCCCCTTTCCTGGTCCCTCCCCCAAAACCCCCAACCCATCCCCCTACCCCTGCTCACCAATCCACCCACTCCTGTTTCCCTGTCCTGGCATTCCCCTATACTGGGGCATCTAGCCTGCTCAGGACCAAGGGCCTCTCCTCCCTTTAATGTCCAACAAGGCCATCCTCTGCTGCATATGCATCTGGAGCCATTGGTCCCTCCATGTGTACTCCTTGGTTGGTGATTTAGTCCCTGGGAACTCTGGGGGTACTGAGTGACTCATATTGATGTTCCTCCTGTGGGGCTGTGACCCCTTCAACTCCTTGAGTCCTTTCTCAAGCTCCTCCATTGGGGGCCCTGTGCTCAGTCAATGGTTGACTGAGATTATCTGCCTCTATATTTGGCAGGCATCTGCGGAGCCTCTCAGGAGACAGCTATATCTTAAATCGTGGCTCACAACCCCCATAGGAGATGGCATAACTGAATGAGGGGTTTCAAACTTTGGCAATCATAAAATGTTTCTGGACATACAATGATGAAATATTAACTCAGAAGCAATATGACACAAGTATTGTGACATATTTCTAGCAAGCAACCCGCAGCTTCAGTGAAGCTGTGTTTCAAAACACAACATGTAAACACCAGGACACCCTGGAACAGCAATGACCACTCAGATCTTCATTCAGATTTGAAACTATTGTTAGGTTATGAGTGCAGTGTCTGCGCTGTGCATACACTATGTTCTGCTCCTACAGAAACAAACTGGTTCAGTTAAAACATTTTTTAAAAGAGTGTTTTCCAGCCACCATGGCTCAAATTACAAGTGCCAGGTTACTCTGTTTCTGTTATGTATCCATACATATATATACACATGCAACATATATACATACACGTGTGTGTGTGTGTGTGTGTGTGTTAGAAACTTGATTTCTACAGTTGTTCTTGGAGTTTCTGACTTGGATTTGATAAAGGAAAATACATTAAATTAATGTTGGCTTGGGATTTGCACACCATTGCCAACAATTTGCAATATATCTCTGCATATACTCCAGTCATTTTGTACTTTGCATTACATGAAATAGAGGGCTCAGGGTTGACAGCTATGAAATCAAATAAACTCTGAAAACAATCAAAGGTTTTCTATGTCCTACAGTGTCAAATATTCAGTCCAGATCTAATTTGTATATAAAAATAAACAATTGTATTCATCTCATTAGTATAGAATTTGCTTTCTTTAATTGAGCGATATGTTTACAAAAGGTTGTTTTAAAGTAAATTTCCTTATAATATATTATCGGTAATGTTCATTTTGTATGCATATTATATAGACATATATTATTGTGGCTGCAAAGAGATTTCAAGTAGTAAAAGTTTACAAGGCCTGATCTCAGTCTCTACTTGAGCAGACAATTGGAGACTGTAGGCCACCTAGGTAGCCACATAAAAGTTCAGCATCCTGTGAGACAATATTCAAAGAAGATACAAAAATGTTCCAACTGCAAGAGGTAAAATAGCATTACCCTAATTACGTAACATGCCTAGTCATGCTATTGCACTTTCTAATTCATCTAACATTGCCATTCATATTTGATGGACAAGCTACCAAAGTGGCTTATAAAATGTGACTTACCCACTATGGCGGTTTGAATGTGCTTGACTGGGGAATAACAGTATTAGGAAGTTGTTGGAGGAAGAGTTTCACTGTGTGGGTGGCCTTAGAGACTTTCCTCCTAGCTGCCTGGAAACCAGTTCTTCTCCTAGTGCCCTTCAGATGAGGATGTAGAACTCTCAGCTCCTACTGCACCATGCCTACCAGGATGCTGCCATGCTCCCACCTTGATGATAATGGGCTGAATCTCTGAACCTGTAAGTCAGCCCCAATTGAGTGTGGTCCTTAAAAGAGTTGCCATGGTCATGGTGTCTGTTCACAGTCATAAAACCCTAACTAAGACACTCACTAACAAAGAGAACTATAGAAAAATGAAGAAAGAGAAATTAAGTGTTCTAACAAGAAAAACTATACCTGGACATAAGAATTGTTAATGAACAGTTGTAAGAATATCCTGTGCATCTTTAATTGCTATTCATCCTCGAGGGTGAGCAGTCCCTTACATCTGACACGTACCTAAATTCTATCATGACTCACCATCATCTGTTTATATTTAATGTAAGCTGAAAAGGTTAAATTCGTGAATTTTCCTCCTCCACAATCTTTGGAGATTTCTTTTATACTCTGCAACAGAACAGCGAACAAATTGAATTAGGCAGCACCATGCAATTAGGGGTGTCGGGTGCCTCACACTTCCTTATCTTCTGAGAATTTGAATGTTTTGAAGGTTTCTCAAACTAAGAGGTGGCTGAAAATTGCTTGATCGGGAGGCTCCAAAGGCACGGGAACCAACAGGGTAGGAAAACAACAGAACAGGAGTTGCTTTAGACTGGTCTACTGTCCAGCAGGGCTGGCTGCTGCTTCTAATGTTCCAGCATCAGTGACATTTCTCCTTGTTGAATCTGCAGAGGTGATGATGCTTTGCCAAGTCCTCATAAAGCTTAGAGTATTGCTAGAGGAGAAAAAACATGTGGCACTGAGAGCCACACCAAAGCACGAAGTTGCCTCAGGCAACCTAAGGACTTGGCAGCCCTTCAAGCCAGTGTTTCTAAAATAGCCTTAAACATGTGTTTGGAGATTCTAAACTGCACAGACTGAAAGGGCACCATGGTACCACCTATAGATCTTCCTTTTCTGGCCCACTAGTGTGCAATGCATTCTAAAGTAAAGCAAATACCCTGAGACAAGCTGGATAAAGCCTTTCTACATAAAAGAAACTACAAATTATCACCTTTTTGTTCAAGTTAAATATTCTGTTAAACAGCTTATCAACTGTCCTCCAATGACATTCATTAATTTTTGACAGGGATTGTGATAGATATTTTCCCCATATAATTATTTTTTTTCATGGTTGATACATTAACTCAGAATAGTCAAAGCTACCTCAAAGAAACAAAAAATCTCAGAGAATTATATATCACATGATCCTTAGTAGGTATTTAATCTTAAGAGGTTGCGGGTTCAAAAACAATAATGTGGGCTCTGGCTTTGCAGCTGAAACAGTGAGCAGGGTCTGGTGATTATGTATGAGAAGGGATGCGTAGGAGGGGGGTATAGGTAAGAAGGAGTCCTTCAGGAAAGCCATGAGCCTCCGTGAGAATGGACGAAAACTTCCTTGTGTCAGAAGCTCCAACTTGTATGGTTGGAGATGACAAATGAATACACCAGGTCCCTTTTTGTCATGCCATTAAACTCACCCCAAAGCAAAGAAGTCAGGGAAACTGAGAATCAAGCTAGAGTTGCCACATGCCCCAAAGGTGAGCCTGCAACTGCTGGAAACTATGCATGAATTTCATACAAAAACACTTTCTATACAATACCAACCTCTTGGATAAACATCAAGTGGATAGAAAATGTGGCAGCTTCACTTCCACCAGACAATCTTGAGCACAAACTTGTCTATGGCTTACCAGAGCCCCTAGTGAGTCACAGAAGAGAGTGCTGGGGATGGAAATCGCAGATTGGCTAAATGGACTGGGTACCAACTCATCACATAAGTTGGTACTCTTCTTGTCTGGACCGTCTATGAATTCTGCTACTGGTAACAGGAGATTTGTGATGTCGGGAAATAAGAGAAAAGATGTGAGAAAAACTGTCACTAAAAATAACCCAAGTCAGCCTTTTGCAAGCCTTACAAGTGAGAAACATGAGACGGAAGAACCCGAAACTTGCCTGGGTTCACATAATGTCCTAGCATCGGTCAAAGAAAGCACTAGATCTTTTCTGCTGGTCCATCTTCTCTAAACATAGAGAGGTCTAGGAAACAGGCATTTTCAGCAAATGCTTCCTTTGCCTGGTCAGACACAGTTCAACATTACAGCTTTTCATGCTAATGAGCTATAGGAGCACTGATCTCACAGTAACATACAGATTTTTTTTTTTACTTTAATTTGTGTTAAAAGTTTAGCTAACTAGAACCTAGGAATTGGTTGTGTAGAAGTTGGTATTTTCTATGGGCTCAATAATAAAGTAGTACACTGGGGAATATTAAGAATGTAGCCAATTGTGGGATTCATGCGGCATAATATGAGGCATGCCATGTATGAGCTCTGCCCCTACAGCATGTTCCCCAACTTATTAGATTAATTGTCTTTTTATTGAAGTAGAAATCAGGGTGTCTTTGGTGTGGTGGGGCTCCTGGGCATGGTTTTATAAAAAGTAATATTAGTGATTATTATTAATCTCTAGAATTACTTATAGTAATTAATTGCCAAGGTTATATCACACGTATAGAACTTAATTCGACCTGAAAGCAATACTGGAGTAGTACCTAACCAAAAAGAGTTTGATGTCATATTTGTCTCAGCCTGCTGGGTCTCTTCATATGAGGGCTGTTAACACAAATTCCAAACCTTAGTATCAGGATAAAAAAATTCAGAATTGGAAAACATGAAGTGTGTAGCCCAATGAGCATTTTACTTCAATCCATTTATCTTTTTTCGGTTGTTAAGATTCCTCTTCAAAATACCAAAAGGCAAAGGAAGGAGAATCAGTACTTTAAGGTCAGCTTCACCCACACAGTGAGTTCAAGGCCTGTCTGAGCAACACTAGATACAGCTCCTCCCTTGCCCAGCAGAAAACAAATAGACACAAAACCACAACACCACTGGGGAAAAATTAGATATTGTACCTCAAATAGCAGCTTGTCATCAACTGATCTTGGCCACTGTGCATGGCCCTTCAACAAAGAAAAATAATGTTCTGAAGTGGTCAGGCTCTGTCATCAACACCCAGCACACTTTCCATTACACAGATAAAATCTCCTCTGATGTTTAGAACAGAGTGCACCCAGTTTCTACACATCTTCAAATGCATGGGGTTTTGAGGGTTTCTGGATCTTCCTGTCCAAATGCTCTGCGTGTCATTGACAAACGTGCCCCAAGTTGACCTCAGCTTTGCACCATTCATCTTTTCCCAGGGTTCATTGCTCTTTGCCACACCCCTCTCTTCTATCTACAATGCTGAGCATTAGATCTTCACTTAGATCCATATCGATTTGCTGACCAAAACGATTAAATAAAGATTTGTTTTATGTTGTGACTACAAGGTCTCAGCTGATTTTAGTCATTGAGGTTCTCAGGTGATAGAGTGGGCTCCATGCTGAACGTTTTCTATTACTCTGCTGTGAGCAAAAGAGTTCTCTCAGTGACTTATATCAACATTTAAATGGTTTACTTTCACATAGTCTAAAGTAACTGAAACAGCTAACACATTGGCCACAGTGGCCATACACATTCATCCTACCACAAAAGGGCCTGGAAGTACACTTTAACCAAAAGAGAAGGAACCAGAAATACGTAAGAAAGTTGCCTGACATCTAAGACAGGATTCCAGTTTTTTTCCAAAGAGCAATATTCTTTTTATTATTATTTGAAAAACTATAACCTTATGTTCTGTTGGGTTTTTTTTTGTGTGTGTGTATGTATGTATGTGTGTGTGTGTGTGTGTGTGTGTATGTGTGTCAACTTGACACAAACTAGAGTCATCAGAGAGGAAGGAGCCTTTATAAGATTCATCTACAGGACATTTTCTCAATTAATGAACAAAGAGGAAGAACCCAGACCCTTTTGGGTGGTGCCATTCCAGGGCTGGTGGTCCTTGGTTCTATAAGAAACCAGGCTGAGCAAGTCAGGGGAAGCAAGCCAGTAAGCAACCACCCTCCATGGCCTTTGCACCATCTCCTGCTTCCAGGATTCTGCCCTGTTTGAGTTTCCTATCTTGACTTCCTTTGGTGACTAATACCAATGTGGAGGTGTAAGCTGAATCAACCCTTTCCTCTCCATCTTGCTTTATGTCCATAGTATATCCTCAGAGTGATGGGAACCTTAACTAAGAAACCTTGAAACCGTTGTAGCTTATTCTTTGTAGAGAAACTCTTAGTGGTAAAAAGAAGGATATAATCACTATCTGAAAGGGTTTCAAAACTAGATAAAGTTCATGGCAAATTGATTTAAAACCTCACATGTAAGAAAATGTCCATTTAGGATATGTTTTCTTTTTTGCTTCATCCTTACTGTGTTATTGATCAAAACTAGGGCCTCATACATGTTTGGCAAATCTTCTCCCACTGAGCTATAGTTCCCACCCCATTCTCAGGATGACCTTGAACTTGGGTTTTTTTTAACACTTTTTTTTTATTGAAAAGGGAAGTAAAAACACTTTATGATAAAATTAAAGATTTACATGGAAAATATTTCAGATAAAATAGAAGAGATACATAGAAAAACACATTAAAATTGACAATTTTCATGGAAAATTAAAGATTAAAGTGGTAGACAATGTAAAACATTGCTAAATTAATTGAAATATGAAATAGAAACATTTTATGATAGAATTGAAGATTTACATGGAAAATATTTCTGATAAAATTGTAAAAAATGTAGAAAAACATGTTAGAATTGAAGATTATCATGGAAAATTTTACATAGATATAATAATGGTAGGCATAAAAGTATTCCTAAGTTGATTGAAAGTGGAATTATAAACATTTTCTGATAAGCTTGAGGATTTACATGGAAAATATTTCTGATAAAATTGAAGAAATATATAGAAAAACATGTTAAAATTAAAGATTATCATGGAAATTAGACAGATAAAATGATAGGCATAGAGATATTTCTAAGTTACTTGAAGGTGGAATTATAAACATTTCAATCTTCAAGTTAAAGATTTACATGGAAAATATTTCTGGTAAAATTTAAGAAATATATAGACAAACACGTTAAAATTGACTATCTCATGGAAAATTTTACCTATAAAAAGATAGATATAAAAATTTTCTAAATTAATTGAAGGTGGAATTAGAAATATTTGTGATAAAAAGATTTACATTGGAAACATTTCTGATAACATAGAGGAAATATATAGAAAGACATTAAAATTGAAGACTATCATGAAAAATAATGCAGATAAAATGGTAGACATAAAACATTACTAAATTAATTAAAAGGGGAATTACAAACATTTTTTGATAAAATTAAAGATTTACATGAGAAATATTTTGTTAGTCTATGTCTTTTTATTGGGGAGTCGAGCCCATTGTTGTTGAGAGATATTAAGGAATAGTTATTGTTGCTTCCTGTTACTTTTGATGTTATTTTTATGGTTGTGTGGGTATCTTTCTTTGGGTTTGTTGGAAGATTACTTTCTTGCTTTTTCTAGGCTGTAGTTTCCCTCATTGTGTTGGCATTTTCCATCAATTATCCTTTGTAGGACTGGATTTGTAGACAGATATTGTGTAAATTTGCTTTTATCATGGAATATCTTGGTTTCTCCATCTATGATGATTGAGAATTTTGCTGAGTATAGTACCCTGGGCTGGTATTTGTGTTCTCTTAGGGTCTGTATGAGGTCTGCCCAGGATCTTCTAGCTTTCACCATCTCTGGTGAGAAGTCTGGTATAAATTCTGATAGGTCTGCCTTTATAAGTTACTTGCCCTTTTTCCCTTATTGCTTTTAATATTCTTTCTTTGTTTAGTAAATTTGGTGTTTTGATTATTATGTGCTGGGAGGAGTTTCTGTTCTGGTCAGTCTGTTTGGAGTTCTGAAGGCTTCTTGTATGTTCATGGGCATCTCTTTCTCTAGGTTAGGGAAGTTTTCTTTATTGTTGAAGATATTTACTGGGCCTTTAAAATGTAAATCCTCACTGTCTTCTATACCTATGCTCCTTAGGTTTGGTCTTCTCATTGTGTCCTAGAGTGCCTGGATGGTTTGGGTTGCCAGCTTTATGCATTTTGCATTTTCTTTGACTGCTGAGTCAATGTTTTCTATGGTATCTTCAGCACCTGAGATTCTTCTGTCTCTTGTATTCTGTTGTTGATGCTTGCATCTATGACTCCTGAATTCTTTCCAAGGTTTTCTATCTCCAGAGATGTCTCACTTTGTGATTTCTTTATTGTTTCTACTTCCACTTTTAGATCCTAGATGGTTTTGTTCAGTTCCTTCACTTGATTGTTTGTGTTTTCCTGTAATTCTTTAAGGGATTTTTGTGTTTCTTCTTTAAGGGTTCTTACCTGTTGACCAATGTTCTCCTGTATTTCTTTAAGGGAGTTATTTAAATCTTTCTTGAAGCCCTCTATCAGCATCATGAGATACAATTTTAAATCCAACTCTTGATTTTCCAGTGTTGGGGTATCCGGAACTTGCTGTGGTAGGAAAACTGGGTTCTGATGTTGCCATGTGGCCTTGGTTTCTGTTGGTAGGAGTCTTGTGCTTGCCTTTCGCCATCTGGTGCTAGTTGGTATTGTTGTCTCTGGCTGGAGTTTATTTCTACTGTGAGCCTGTAAGCCTATGTCCTTACTCCTCTGAACTCAAAAGTGAAAGCACTGCTGGGAGATCACTCTCTCCTGGCAGGCTATGCAAGACTGTGGAGTCTCCCGGCTCCCTGGTGCAACACTTATTCTTCTTGAGGCTTGGGATTCTGGCTAAGTATGTTAAATATCTTGGTTCTTCCATAATTTAGCTGCCTCTGTCTTCTAAGATTAAAGGTGACCTCGAACTTGTTAACAATAGCTGTTAACTTGCAATTTTTTGGCCTCAGCCTCCTGTGCAGCTGGGATGACAGGCCTGAACCACCAGACCCACTCAGGGCCATTTATAAGAGACAACTATCATTGTATCTGTTCAAATTTGCTTAGCTTTGCTATAATATCATGACCCAAAAGCAACTTGAGGAAGGAAAGGATTAATTTGACTTACAGTTTCACACCACTGAGAAAAGTCAGGACAGGAACTCAGGACAGAACTATGGAGGCAGGAACTGAAGAAGAGACAACACTGGGAAATAGCCCACTGGCTTCCTTTCCATGGCTTGCTTGGTTTTCTCACTCATAGAGCCAAGAATCATCTGCAAAGTGATGGTACCACTCAAAATAGGCTGGGATCTCTCACATCAATAAATGATTAAGAAAATACCTCATACACATGCTCAAGGCCAACTGAATAGAGGGAACACCTCAATAGAGGCAGTAAGCAAAGATTGTGTCAAGTTGAGGAAAGCCATGGCATTCCACATGTCAGTTCTGACATACAAGAACACCACCTTCAGCCACATCCTTTTCATTACTTGTCCTTAATATCTTACTCTAAAAACAAAATATAAAACACAGTTTAACATTTGAAACTTCCACAGTCTTAAGAAATTTCAACAGTTAAAAGTTGAAGGTCTATTTAAGTGCTGAAAGTCTCCTACCCGTGAACTATATTCTAAGACAGAAGAGGCAGGGCACAATTAGAGTCAAATCAGAAAAAAATGAAAACACAGCAGTGTAAATCAAATCCTGTTAGATAAGTATCCGAAAATTCCAATTTATAATCTTCTGGGCTTGGGCAAAATCTTGGAAATTGCACTCACATGTAGACATACATGCTCACCATTCAAGTTCCTTAGCCTAGTCAAGATCAAAATGAAGACAGTTTACAATAACAGAGCTATCCAAGAATCATGAGGATCAACAAATTTCCTCTATGAAAATGTATCGAGACTTGCAAAAGTGAAAATTACCTATCCTACTTAATATTTTGTTCTTGGAAATATTTACTGTTTAGTTCTTTTCTCACAGTAACCTCATATCACAAATTAGTTGAGCTTGAATATAAGTTGAAACTACATTTTAGAATTCAGTTCTTGATTTCCACTCTCCCAATTCAGTGTTGTGTATGCATATATTCACATACATCCAGTGGCTATCCCACATAAACTAAACAAATCCTTTCCATTTAAGGCAGAAAGGCTTCGCAGACACTTCTGACTCTAACATCTTTGCTTCTGGAAATAGTTTGGAAAGTGTTCACCATTTGCTGAAGCCATCATTTCAGAAAAGTGCTCTGACATCTGAGATCATGAAGAACTGAGTAGAAATGTATGGCTTCAATAACCTAACATTCTGTCTCTAGGAATGACACAGAAGCTCTACTTATTTCAGTGTCCTTGCTTTGAGGTACATTAGTGCTGAATGCAAGGTTCAAATTCGATGCCATCACACACTGAAAGGGAAAGCATGAGAGGTTTACTTCCATCACCCCTGACTTCCATCACCCCTGTACTCTATAACCCTAGGCTTTATTTTTGTTACATTTTTACCTATTAATAATTTTCTTATTTTTGAGATTAAAATATAATTATATAATTTCCCCTTTGTTCTCTCCAATCCCTTCAATGTGTTCCTCCTTATTCTTTGCAATATGCCCTCCTTAATTATTGTTGAACATATATATAAGATAAGCATGTAAATACAACCTAGTCAGTTATATTTACTATATAATATTACATAGAGTCTAGTTCGGTTATTATAACTAATATGTTACAGCTTACAATTACTCTCTATACACAAATGTTTCTAGGAATTAGGAGCATTATAGACTAGTCAATAAAAACAAATACATGGAATGGTTTGGGCTATAGATACAAAGAGTTTTGTTGTGTGCATCTCCTATTTTTTTAAAAAACTAATTAATTAATTAATTAACATCCAAAATGCTGGTCCCCTGATGGTTCCTGCTCACAGAGTCCCTCCCCATACTCCCTTCCCTTCCCCTCTGAGAAGTACTCCCCCTACCTTCTTTCCACCTTGGCATATCAAGTCTGCAGAATTAGGTGCATCTTCACCCACTGAGGCCAGACAGCACAGCTCTTTTGAGAAACCACATTCAGGCTGCAGCTTTAGGGACAGCCTCCACTCCAGGTTTTGGGAGACCCACATGGAGAATGATGTGCACATCTCGTACACAGGTGCTGTGGGCTTCAATCCAGCCCTTGCATGCTCTTTGGTTGGTGTCTCAGTCCCTGAGAGCTCCCAGGGGTCTAGGCTAATTTACTCTGTAGATCTTCCTGTTGACTTTCTATGCCCTGAAGGGCCTTCAATCCTTCTCCCAACTCTTCCATAAAGGTTCCCAACCTCCATCTAATTTTGCCTGTAGGCATCTGCATTTATTTCAGTCAGCTACTGGGTAGAGCCCCTTAGAGGACAGTTATGCTAGGCTAGGCTCATGTATACAAGTATAAAAGAGCATCATTAATAGTGTCAGGGATTGGTGTTTGCCCAAGGGATGGGTCTCAAGTTGGGCTGGTTTTGGGTTGGCCATCCCTTTAGTCTCTGTTCTTTCTTTGTCCCTGAATTTCTGTTAGACAGGGTAATTTGGGGGTGGGAAGTTTTGTGGTGAGTTGTTGTCCTCATCCCTCCACTGACAGTCTTGTCTCTAGCTACAGGAGGTGACACAGCTTCAGGTTCCATACCCTCACTGTTAGGCCCCTTGGTTAAGATCACCAGCATTGACTTCTGGAAGCCTCCCCAATTCCAGATCTCTGGGACATCCTAGAGATTCCGTCCCATACACCCCAAACCACTGCAGCTGCAGATTTCCATTTGTTCCCCTGGCTTTCTGACTCCCTCTCCTATGTGCTTCTTCTCTTAACTAAACTACAACTTCAGACATTCAGTCTTCAGAATTCTTTTCTTACATCCTATGAGTATACATCTGGACATCATTCAGTTTGATTCAGGTGACTTCAATTTCTTAAGTTTCCTTAATAATTAGAAAAGTATCAGAAGTCAGAAAAAAAAGACCTAGCAGTTAAAAGAGCATCCTGTTCTTCCACAGAATAAGAATTTGTTTCCCAGCATTCACCATAAATTTCTCACAGCTGACTATGGAATTGACACTATCATCCCCTCAAGCCATGAGTGTGCACACATGTACATGCTCAAGCACATGTGTGTGTGTGCGTGTGCACACACACAGAGACACATGTATGCACACAAGTACATGAATAAAAATAAAATATTTTTAAAGGAAAATTGAAACTGTCCGGTAAGGTTTCTCATATCAGGAGTTTCACCGAACCTATATAAATAACTTTCTCTAATTGATAAATAGTAAGAAACTTTTGTTCTACTCATAAGTATATTCAAGGAGAAGGCTAAAATAGGCTAAAATAGTGTGCTATTTTTGAATAGAATTGCATCAAAAATAGTTAACTAGAGTCAGAAAATTTTAGTTCTTGTTCTTAAAAGAAATTGAAAATACCAATTGCTATTCTTACCTTGAGTATCCAGGGATTCAGGGCTGTTGCAACTTAAAACAGTATGAGAATATCTTCATTCTGATTATTGTGCAAAAAGACTGTCTAGTTGCCACAGATGCATTCGAACAAATTTGGATGGTATAAATATTTAATATTCAATAAATATTAACTTCACAAATATGTATTTACATTCTACAACAAAATAAATAATGGTCCAGAAACAATCTGACAGGCAACATACATCAGCATGAGTCCCAATTTGGTCAATGCAAACCCTAAAGTTAATTGGATGCCATCCATTTGTGCATTAGTTGGTTTCTTCTGTAACTTTGTAATATTCTTTATATACAATCTATTCTTTCTATGAAACACACAAATATACATATTACTGTTCTCTCTCAAGTCAATATGCAATAAATGTTAAAAAGAAAAATATAATTTACATTGATTTTAAGAGACAGATTTCCTGTACTTTGGAGTAACTTGGACAATGCATATCTGAGGAAGTTCTGGAGTATTAGCTGACAGAAGGGCAAATACCAGGGGTGTATTTAACTCAGAATGAGACATCCACTGTGGGCCTTAGGGCACTAGAAACATTTGGAAGCTCCATGGGGCTGTGAGCTTACCTCAGAACATATCTAAAAATAGCCAGAAGGCACCAGAGAAACCCTTCCAACTCTCTCCCTCCCTCCTCCCTGGCAAGGAAGCATGTGACACACCCCATTTCATCCTGCTGTCTTTCCTCTCATCCCAACTCCAGACCAGTGTGCATTCTTTTATATATTCTTCTTGCCTTCTCATTCACATTTCATTGGGAATTATTTCCAGATTTGTTAAATCTCAATTAGACTTCTCTAGGTTTTGCTCTTTGTCTACGATGTGAATGGCCCATTTCCTTATGCACTACTTATATTATTAGGTTTCTATTTGTTTTATTCTTCTTCCTCAATGAGTGTCAGCTCATTATTACATACAAACTATGTCATGCAATCCTATGGATATCCTAATCAAAAATTCTTTGCACTTTTTGAGAATTGAAATTATATATATAAAATGAATAAAAGAATTCATGTCTTAGTTTAAAAGGACTATTGCAGTGGACATGCTGAATTGGATGGGGGAAAGCCCAAGAGGCCTCACCCCTACACAAAGTGTTTTAGGCAACTGAAGAACAGGTAGTTCTTCCAAAGAGAAGAGCATACTAATTGTTGGTCCAGTGCCAAATAGTAATCTCTAAAAGCACACACAAAAGTAACAGAGAGACTGAGTAAGTTATATTTTATTGAATATATAAATATCATAGAGACTGAGCAATTTATATTGTATTATATATATAAGATATAAGTATCATATTATATATAAGAAATACATCTTAATAAATATGAAAGTTATATTTTTGCATGAATCTATATCTATCTATATCTATATCTATATCTAATCTGTATCTGTAACTGTATCTATCTATCTCTTTCTCTCTATCTCTATCCCTATCTTTATCTATATCTATATATCAACTCATAAAAGAAGAGTCCATGAACTCGAAGAAAAGCCAGGAGAGATATATGGAAGAGTTTGGAGGGAAGAAGAAAAGGAAGAGAATAATGCTATATTATAATATCAAACCTAAAATCGGGGGATGGAGAGATGGTTCAGTGGTTAAGAGCACTGACTACTCTCCCAGAGGTCCTGAGTTTAATTCCCAGCAATCACATGGTGGCCATCTGTAATATCAAAACCATCTGTAATATCTGCTGCTCTCTTCTGGTGTGTCTGAAGACAGCTACAATGTGCTCACATAAATTAAATAAATGAATAAATAAAAATTTTAAGAAATGAAATTGAAATCAAACATTTAAAAAATAGTATTTTAAATAAATATTTAATATTTGAAATATGGAAAAGTAACAGTAAGAGTTAATCATGCGGTCCTAAGGACTTACTTTATGCTCAAAGCATGACCCATGTCCCATGATGCTCACTACTTACTGATCTCTGGCAATCATCAAGTCTCGCTGTGCATACAAACTTCTAGGATTCCAATCCACAGTCTCTACGTAATTGAAAACAATGCCATGTTCCAAATCAGGAATGTTATACCAGTTTGGTTCTCGTTCAAACTACTTTTCATCAATCAAGCAAATGTCAAGAACCTGCATTAGAAAGTTTTCTTTCCTGTAACATATCATATAGCATACTGTGTTTGGCGTCTGTCAGGTTCATCTCAGGAGAAGAACATTTGTCATTGGTACATCAGGAAGCAACATTCTAAACGAGAAAAGGGTAAGGCTGTGGCTTCTGATTGCCATTTCCCAGTGTCTTGACTTTGGAAGCCTTTATTCTTGGCCACCAGACTTTTTCTGTTGTGTGTTGGCTGTCTTAGAATTTGCTGAAGCACAGTGCTGGACCCGGTAACTAAAAATGTTATTTATAAACCTTTGTTTCTATCCCCATATCTAAAGCAATGACAAAGAATTTATCTTCCCTTCCACCCTTAATTCTCATCAAGTTAAGACTGTGCCTCCGCAGCCATCCTGTGTTTTTCTTCAATTCTTTTACTAAAAGACCACTTTTGCTGCCATTTTTCATTTCTTGGGTTCAAACGGAAATGATAGCCTTTTCTATTGACAATATTTCTCTCAGTCTCTTGGAAACAATATTGCATGAACCTATCCTTTCCTCAGGAAATTTCTTTCTTTTATTGCAAGAGTGTGATTTAACACAGACCTGGTCCAAAAGAGGACAGGTGGTGAAAAGAATGGGTAACAAAGGGAAAACAATGAACAAGCATTATTAGAAAACCATAACACTGTTTTTGTTCAAATGATTCCATTTGAGCAGGCTCTTCACAATTCAACATTCTCTTATTTCAAGTGAAAGAGTCCTAACAATTTGTTCTTTCCATCACTGCCCCAATGAATACCTCAGGCAATCTCTCTTTTAGTAATACAGTCACTTTCAAACAATTGTTTAATCTTTTGCCCAAATCTAGTACACTATAACTAGTAAATAGCTTTTGAGGTTTAAATTATGCAAAGCTATATGAAATAAAGATATTATTATAAAGGAGAATCTTTAGGAGACTTTGTTAGTCAAGTCATAACAACTGAAGATGTGAATGTACAATTCATAAAAGTCACATAATTTTGCCAGTAAACAGCAAGTAATAGCAAAAAAGAGTGAAGTAAATATCTTGAATCAAAGAATCATAAATACAGGCCCTCATTGACTTTGTCTGTTTTATTTTCATTTTTTTATTTTTACTTTTTTAGCTTGTCAGATCTTGTTATGGATGGATGTGAGCCACCATGTGGTTGCTGGGATTTGAACTCAGGACCTTCGGAAGAGCAGTCAGTGCTCTTAACCGCTGAGCCATCTCTTCAGTCTATCTGTTTTATTGTTTGTTGAAGTTAGAACGCATTTGAAAGTTCGTGAGGGCATAGCACTCTGGTGCCTGCTGCTGGTGCTGTTTCTCTGGCAGATGTTTTCTGAAAATCAGTTTAGTGGTGAGTACTGTATCATTGAAGGTTCTGTCAGAATACAAGCTATCCAGCAACAATTCTGCAAAATCACACTAAACCTGACACCTCAGCTGGAGATCTGGACAATGTGGACCAGGAATCCTCTTCTAAAGAAATCAAGAACAATTTAACCTTCTGGTCACCAGTGATACCTCAGCTCCCCGCAGTACACAAATAGGTGATGCTTTGAGGGAGATCTAGAGCTTAATGCTTTCAGTGCAAAAGTGTTTTTCATGCTCATGATGCTATCTATGAGCTAAGAACCACAGCTAAGCTCACCCATGTGAAAACCATCTGATGTTTCTAGAGAGCAATAGCTTCTCATCCTCTATATCAAATGCTCTTAGCAGCATGTTCTCAATAAAATTTCAATTCAAAGAATCTTAGATCTGTTCTTTCTGCACATGTAGACTCTACGCCATGAAAGAGATCTTAGGAATATTGAATAAGTACCACAGTAAGTATGCTTTCAATGTATTTTTGATGTACTTCTTGCTAGAATTTAAAACAAATAAATCATTGATGCATATAGCTCAAAGGTTCATCCCCATGTTACTTAAAACAGAAAACAGTAGCAACTGCCTGGCGAGTGACCAAGAGTAGACCAGTTTTATAATCAACGATGATTTCACACACTCTGTGTGAGCCTTGTTAATGAAGCTCCCCCTGATTCTTACTCATATTTCTCCCCTATACTGTAGAAAGTGATATGTCCCACACTTAAGTTAGGTGATATGATCTGTCAAAGGATTGGTGTGTTAGTTTTCTGTTGCTGTGACAAAATAGTGAAAAGAACCATTTTGAAAGGAGAACTGATTCATTTTAGAGTTTTCAACCCTAGTTACATGGCTTTGTTCTATCTTGGCCTGTAGTGAGGCAGAACATGGCACGAGCTCATGATGGCACAAAAATTCTCAGATCATGGTGCCAACAAAACTTAGGAAGAGAGGAGGGAACAAGGATAAAATGTACCCTTCAAAAGCTGCCTGAAATTTCCCAACTAGGTCCCACTTGGGAAAGTTTCCACCTTACATGACAAAAGCTGATTAACTTAGGCATCCATCGATGATTTGATTTCCAAGTGAGGTTAGAACCCTTATGATACAGTCACCCACAAGAAGCTCGCCTCTGATTACTGTTGCCTCTGAAAAAAAAAAACCTTCAGTACTTAAATATGTGAAGTACATTTCAGGTCTAAACCATAGCTAGTAGGAACCCAGGGTTTGTTTTATCTAGTGAGGGAACAGAAAGATTCAGTGTAATGATTGCTTCAGCTCTCTTTGCCTGCTGCAGAGACCAGAGTCTCCTGGGGCCAGAGCCAGCAGGTAAATAAGTGGGCACTGTTTCCACCTTTAACTATATAATCAAGAAATGACCATGACTAAATAAGCCACTGAGTTTTAGGAGTTGATTCCTACATAACAGCTTCACCTATCCTAATATAATAAGCTGCCTATAAAAGATTGAATTTTCTGCTTACCAATGTAAGGAAATGCACACTATATATTCTTCTCAATCTTACCATTTTGGAAATGTTAATCTTTCAGTGGATATGTTGAGTGAAGGAATGAACAGATTAAAGAAGGTTACACTCTGAATATTTTGAGTGAAGGAATGTGTACTGGCCAGTTTTATGTCTCAACTTGACACAAGCTAGAGTTATCACAGAGAAATGAGCTTCTGCAGGAATGACTCCATGAGATCCAGCTGTAAGGCATTTTATCAATTACTGATCAAGGGTGGGAGGGCCCATTGTGGGTGGTGCCATCTCTGGGCTTGTAGTCCTGGGTTTTATAAGAAAGTAAGGTGAGCAAGTCAGAGCAAGCAAGCCAGTAAATAACATCCCTCCATGGTCTCTGCATCCTCTCCTGCTTCTTAACCTGCTTTGAAATCCAGTCCTGACTTTCTTTGGTGATGAATAGCAATGTGAAAGTGTAAGCTGAATAAAACCTTCCTCCCCTACTTATTTCTTGGTCATGATGTTTTGTGCAGGAATAGAAATCCTGAGTAAGACAGAATGACTAGATAAAAACAGGTTACACATAGTATGTAGAGTTGAATTACATTCATCTAAATGTATATGATTGTGCATGAGATAGGAGCTTGCAATGTAAGGAGAAAATTGACTAGAAAAATGCTCACTAGGATGCCAATCATGGCTATCCATCTGTACACTCTTCTGCATATTGTTAATTTCATGTGTGTGAAGGGGTAGGGAGAAAGAAACACATCAACTTATGCTAATGCTAGTGGCAGGAACTATTGGAACATAGAGTTAGCTATTGTTAATGTTACTTTATTGTCTATAGAAAGTTTTTAAGTTTTCTATTGCCTGTGAAGAGACACCATAACCTCTCATAAAGGAAAATGTCTAACTGGGGTCAGCTTACAGGTTCAGAAGTCTAGTCCCTTATCATCGTGGCAGGAAACATGGCGGTACATGGTACTGAAGAAGTGCCCTAGATTTCTACATCTGGATTGACAAGCAGCAGAAAGAAAATAAGACACCGTGCCTGACTTGAGCATTTGGAACCTCAAAGCCCACCCCCAGTGAAACACTTCCTCTAACAAGGCCACATCTACTCCAACAAGGTCACAACTCCTAATAGTGTCTCTTTCTATGACCCTGTTGGGACCATTTTCATTCAACCCACTGCAAAATATAATATTTAAAGTAAGTTTTCAAAGTGTTTAAGTAAATTCAAATAAATGATGTACTCACCAAGTTATAAAGATACAGACTTAGATGGTAGATGTGAGGGGGGTTTCTGGATTTTTATGCCTTATCCATGGTGCGGCAAATTTGCTTTCTGAAGATTCAGATGTTTAGTCTCTAGATTCATAATAAGCAGATTTGAATTCATTTTTCTTCCATTGAAGAGCAATTTGGTTTCAAACAAATAACTAAACGTGCTGAATGCCACTTCTGTTGTCTATAAAATGGAGATTTATAGCACACACATAGACACATACATATGCACACACATGCATGCAGTCACTCACTCACAGTGACTGAAAATACTGTATTATACCATTAGATAGAGGCAAAGAATTTTACTCTGGGGCAAGGCAGTTGTATTTCAACTCTGCCAGTGGCTAGTTGTATGACTCTGAGCAGAATTTTTCATTTTTTATGCCTCAACTTCTGTACCTGAAAAATCATGCTGGTGATAGTTATATCTATCAAGGAGGGTTTTATAAAAGCATTAAGAAACTAATGTTGCAGTTTTTGAAGCAAGCCTTAGCACACTTAAGTATTCATGGATAAATATAAGTAAATTCTATCTCAGATGTTATTGGAAGAGTGGCTGGCACAGAGCAAGTTCTCTATAAATTCCCACTGATGCTCATAAATGCAGCCTGAAGCATGGGAAGCAGACACCTGAAGGTATATGCCTCTGTTAAGCAAAAGTGAAGTGCTAAAGAGGACATCTTTATTCATTGAAGATGCCATTTAGAAAGTGAATATCTCCAATAAATCCTTCTTGTCTCTCAAATAACACACCGGATCCCATTACAAAGGACACTGAGGTGAATAGATGTGTATTAGATCTGTCCCTCCTTAGCTATTCTTACAATCTCAGGCCATAATGTCATAATAAATGTGTGTAGATGTGAAGGGGTGCTATCAGAAATGCCCAGAGTAATTGTTTAAATTGAGATCCATGGACACTCTCCTTGTATCCCCCAGGGCTCCTTCAGGGAGAGCAGCAGCACTGGCAAGATGCAGGATGCTAAGCCCAAGAGCTTGGAGACCTCTACTTACACTGCATCTTCACACTTGGCTGTTATGCAGTGACAGTCCCAAATATTGTGTGATGGTACTAAATGGTATCAACAAAAAACAATCCCCCAAGGCTGTGTAGGCTTCATTGGGACAGGCCACAGGAGTACTTGGAACTAAGTGAAGGACCTCTGAGACCTAAGCAAGACTCTAAGACCTGGTGACTGTGTTGGAACAAAATAGAAACAGGGTGGGTAGAAACCCCCCTCTGCTGTTGATCAAAAACCATGCAAGCAATCACTGAGTTCCATAGCTGTATAAGGTGTAGAGAGCAAGGGAAGTAGTCGAAAGGAGAGAACTTTTCATAAATTTTGGCAGGAACAAGCCTGCTTGCTTTGCTGTGATAAAAATATAAGTATGGTATTAGTTAGACCCGAAGTCTCATATAACAAATAAAAGTGTCACTTCTATAAGACTTTTGGAGGAAATGGTTTCAAAGTTTCAAGAACATTGTGAAAGCACCGGTGATGAGCTTTACAACAACCTTGGCCACAGTACCCTCTATGCCCTCTAGGAAGATTTCAGCTGAAGGACGTTTTACTTCTTCTGAGCTCCCTACCTGGAGATAGCACACACATGTGGTTTGCGGATGCCTGAAATGTTCTACAATATCTGTATCAGGCCTCTACACTAGGGAAGAGAGGGAAATGCAGACAAGTGAGAGGGTCAGAGTAGCAACATCACAAAGGTACTAAGTATTACACCACTAGGCAGCTCCACAGCCCAGTGAAGAGAAGAGCTGTTTCCATCCTTCCTCTCCTACACACAGAACACTTTTTTTTTTTTTTTTTACTCCCCAGCTGTTTTTGAAAAGGCATCATTTCAAAATAATGAGAGACACCAGATCATGGCTAAAAATTATAACAAACCTTGGAATTTCACCCTCTGATTATTTCCACCCCGGGAAGGAATTATCATGAAAGTGCTGTGTGGAATGGCTGGAATTGATGCTCTGTAGGATTTAAAATATTCTAAGAGAAATAAAGAGCTGATGGCCCAAGTCTAGAGATAGATAAGCTCTCATTAACACTTTTCTCTGAGAGTTCAAAACAGAGTCACTGAAGCAAAGCCAAAAGCCGCTCTCATTTTGGTACAAGCAACTCCTGCTGCCTTTTTCTCTGCAATTTATCATGAAAGTGTGGCTTCTGTTCCAGAACCGAGGGGAAGCTAGGAGTCAATTCCATCCACCTCCTTTGATATGAGTATGGTGAGTGACTGTCAGAATTAAAACAAATCACATTCTATACCAGGAAAATAGTATTCAGCACCATAAAGGGCATATGTACTACTACCTTTCAGGATCTAGAGTTAATGAGAACTCCAGGCATCTTGAAAGTGTTCATCTAAAGAGATTTGGTGGTACACTAATACCTCTCTGCACAAGAAAAGCAAGGTGGGTATCTCATTTCTCTAATGCATGTGAACTAGAAGTCATTTTATTTCCCTGAAGACTTCTTCATTGTCAGCAAAGTTTTCCCATTTGTAATATTCCTTCAAAAGAAATGAATGGAGTGTAGAAGAGTATAATTATGGATTAGGGACTGGAGAGGAAGCTCCATCTTTGAGGGTGCTTGCTACTCTTCCAGAAGACCAAGTTTTGCTTCCCAACTCACAAATGGCAAATGGTAGCTTGTAGTGGTCTCTAATTTCAGTTCCAGAGGAACTTATGAGCTCTTCTGGCCTGCTCAAGCACCTGTGTGCACACACAAATGCACACACAAACATACATAAACGTTCACACATAGACACACAATTGTCTCTTACACACACACATGCACACACTATTAAACAAAAAAAACATACGCACGAAGACAAACAAACAATTAATAGTTTTTATAAATAGCTAGATTATTTGGGGGTAATATATTTAGGTAGGAACTTTTGTCATACTTGTATCAAGAAAAATCAAGGAGATTAAATATAAACCAAGTCCCGGAGATAACATTTTTGTTTATAAAAGAAGAAAAACATAGGGTATTTTTGATATAAATGTTTTGAAAAGCTAAATTTCCATTTACTGCAAACCATTGTTTTTAACATTATTAGGCAAATATGAGTGAGAAATATTTTAGTATCTACAAAAAGAAAAAGTATACATCTATTATATATAGTTAGCATTTACAAAATAATAATGTATAATACCATTTCTCTGCTCCTCCCTGTTTCAGAAATAGCCACATATTTTTGAGCAGTGTCATCCTCATCCCTGAGACAAGATGGTGAAGTTTAGAAAGAACAGGTCATTTTGGGTGTCTGCTTACAAGGGCTGCCTTAAACTCTGCAAAGTGGGGACTGTTGTCATTAATAACCCCCTTCATGACCTGTATATGGTCTACATGTCCCAGCTTGACTTTACAACACTACAAGTTCCACAGCTCAATCATGGCTGAAAGCAGCAAGCTTGTCATCAATAGGAAGGCCATTTTCATCTTCCAGAAGGGAAATCCGACCAAGATCAAATGGGGTGATGCTGGACTTGGGAGTCTACTGCTGTAAAGAAGGCTGAGGTCTACCTAAAGAGTGTAGCTTTGCAAAGGTTATCTTCTCTGTCCCTTCTGCTAATGTTTCACCCCTTTT